>NC_056745.1:1352405303-1352592803 GCF_019279795.1 Protopterus annectens
CAACCATCTGGTACTGAGCCACTGGAGAGTTTTATGCTGTGCAGATACATAAGGGCTGAACTAAACCAAGTTTTCTACTTTACAGAAGGCATCTGGGAAACTTATCTTGATCCACTGAGCTACCATTTTAGCTTTAGCCAAAACAGGTAGAACTAATCTAAGGTCATTTTTGAGAATGTAACTTGAAGTAGCAGGATAAATGTAGGGTGAATAGCTAAGGACAAACTGGAGCTGAATTTTTCAGCTGGGATATTAGTGATGACTTTAGGATCAGACTAAGATGTAACATTAGATTTCAGCTTGCAGTAGTACAGGGTGTCACTTCTGAGTTTCTTACTATAGCTGAAGAAGATCTTACATTTCTCCTTGACGGTGGTTGCAACCTTGATTTCAAAAGTAGCCTTGGCTACTTCTTTAATAGTATAATCAGGATTCTTACTAACCAAGTGTAGTTCTTTTTTATGCTATGGGTGAGAGAGTTAAGTCTTTTTATGCAGTTCATCTATATGGGTATTCTATTGTGCCTGTTTTTGTTTCTTTTTTTGAGTTCCGTGTGATGGACAAGAACAGTATTCCAAGGGTGTCTTCTCCAGGCCCAGTGAAGTCTTGGCTTCACTCTGTACTTTCCTTTTTAGGCCTATCATTGAAAACAATGTTTCCTTTGGTAAGTACCTTTCCAAACACATTACCTAACTATGGCAACCCCCAAAGATTTCAAACTAAGAAAATGATTAGAGTGTGGTCGCTAAACTGTCCAGACAGACTAAATATCCCTCTCATTGAACTCTATCTTGTAGAGGTTCCTGCATGGGGATTTCTGTTGGGCTTTGAAAAACCCAATGAAGTAGAGCTCGTACGTCTTCACAGAACTGGCGGCACCATTTTATAAGTCCAAAATCTCACTGCCAAAAATGTGTTATATCTTGGATGGAATATAAAAGTTTCTATACTGATTCATATTTGTAATAAGTAATCCAAAATCAAGGGAATCAATAATAATTCAGCAAACAGAGAAATTTAAGTAAACAAGAACTAGATATATTTGTCTTGAGCATCCTGTATCATAACATTGCATTACAGCTAAACATTTTACTTTGAACAACATGCACCATCTAGTAGCATATTCTGAATATCATAGCAATAATCTTATTGTGATAAATATTTTAATTTATTTGATACTTCCATGTTTTACACAAATGCTATAATAAAAATCAGTGTATGCCACATACGTGAAACTTAGATGCCAGAATGAAAGCTATTCACTTTGCAAAACTAAAGTGATCTGTAGTATTGCAAATGGTTGATGAATTGCAGCACTTGGAAACCAACTCAGATATGCACACACCCACACACTACTTTAAATGCTTCACTTTCAAAAAGTACATGCCATTTTCATGTCAATATGAAGGAATGGAAGAATTATCAAAATGACTCATGTTTTTTTTACATCCACAGTTCATGTAAACAAATGCTTTTGTCTTTCAGTGTCAGCTTCTTCACAACTGCATTATTTTCCTTACAATCGAAAACTCATGCTTTTTTGTTAAATGGAAAATAGTTTCTCAACAGTAGGTTTCTGTTATGTATACTGTTACATGACAGATTCATAAAATGCTGTAATCAGCTTTCATTTCATTTCATGTTTCCTGAACAATGGATGCCATCTCCAAAAGCTGCTTATATTACTGTGGCTTTATATGCTTCCAATAGACATCAACTTTAATCTACTCAGTGGTGTGTACCTTCTCTCTATCCTGCAGATATGAAGTTCATGTATGTGCAACACTGCAAACAGAATGTACATTAGCATGGAACAAGCAGAACTGACCGTCCCAGTTGCTGCTAATTTTCATAACTTGCTGCTTTATTTAACTTCAAATAAATTCTTATTCCTTGGTGTGGATGAGAAAAAGTAGTGATCTGACTAGTTATGGCCTGGGTCTGAAGATGCTGTCTCACATTGGGGTTGTTATTGGACCTTTTCACTTCCTGTTTAGCAACATTATTTAAAACAAACATTATTCAGTTTCCCTGACCATGGGTAAGTGTTGGAGAAAAGTCTGTTCTAATGTCCTCTGTCCTTGGATAAATGTTGGGGGTAGTCTTTTCTGACCTAGGAAGGCCTGCAATGTAGTTATAACTGCATGGCCCAGTAATGCAAAATGGTTTCCCAGTTATTTACCTGACTTTACTTGGGTATGAGCCGCGGTGGTACAGAGGTAGCGTTGTTGCCTCACAGCAAGAGGTTCTCCTGTTCGATTCTCAGCTGGAGTGCCTTCTGTGTGGAGTCTGCATATCCTCCCTGCGGTTGAGTGGCCTCTGAAAGACATGTGTGAATGGGCGTGCCTTCGCTGAAGGTTGGGTGTCGGGCTGGCAACTCAGCACCATAAAAATCAACTGCCAATCATTAGCGGACCGGAGTTCCACTGTGGCAACCCCTAACTGGGAAAAGCCAAAAAGATACACTTGGGTATTCAGCATGTCAGAATAAAATATTATTACCTCTTTAACTCACTACTTTTTGCTACTGACGTTGTCCAAGTTCCTCCTTGCTGCCTTCTTTTTTGTCTGTTTCTCAGTACATTTACTTTTCATTGTCTGACCTCACTGCTGTTCTCTGCAGGTTTACAAATCGTTATCTATATCTCATATTAAAGATGTGAATGGGATGGAATGCTCAGCATATATGGACTAGTTGGTTAATTTATTTACTTATTCTTTACTGATAGTTATGCTGATTGGTTCTCCTAAAAACTGTAAAGCTTTGCTACAACTGGAAAGAAATCATGTTAAGAAGATTGTGAATAGATATTTGTTTGAAATTAGTGTTCTATACCGTACAAACTTCTTTCACTTCACATTATGGGGAGCTGCACTCATGAAAGATCTGCTGCTTCTTTTAAATTACTTCGAGGCCACTGTTACTCAGAGAAAATGAAGTTTTTTTTTTCTGTTTTTACAAAAAAAAAATATTTGTCTTCCTTCTATAAATTCTAAAAATAAAGTTTGGAACACTGTGCTTGAATGCCTACAATTCTATCAGTTAAGTTTCAGAAATGTCAGAAAAAAGAAAGTTTCTGTTGCTGGTCTGATGATTGTATTTAACCACAATAAGGGCTATAGACACACTACAATGTAATGTTATCAACTGTAGAATAGTCATGTACATAGTTATTAAATATGCATTAATATATTGTAGTTGAGGTTAACACATTATGAATTAACATGGGAAGTGACCATCTGCACAGTGTTAGAAATTCTAAGATACACATTGCATAACCATACGATGGTCAGAATAATGCTAATGAGTGCTTAATGACATCTAAATGAAGAAGTCCATTCAAATGAGCCACATTGAATAGACAAATGAAGCAACCTATAAAGGTGACCTGATTTAGAAATGTATGACAATGTGGTACAGTGTGGTGGAGCTTAGCTATTTTGAGCATTTAGATTCATGGTGTACATAATGAGGGCCATGCTAGGAAAAGCAGCAGCAGCATTTGTTGGGGGAGCATTGCCAGAGCCAGTGTTTACAGTGTTAAATGCTGCAGCTATCTGTACCAACAGTGCAGGTACAGACAACACCTGATGCAGTACTACCTGACAACCCACAGAGTATGGACCATTTCTGAGTGGACACAGGTACTACAGGGGACTTAGTTGAACTGTGTAACCTATAAGTGGAATCACACAGTATTGCATAGATTTATTGCCATTCCTAAGGGCAGAGCAGTACATGCATCATTAACCATCTTAGCTACAGAGAATTTCCAGCAAGCTGTTGGCATAGCCTGTTTTAGGCACACTGGAACCCTGTGGCCACTGAGGCTCCATGGTCCTGGGGGGCCCCAACAACAGTAAGTTATCTTATTTTGATATTTTGTTAAATTTCTCAAATCAACAAAACCTGTTACTCGAGTCTTGGGTACTTAATAGATCAGGTGGGTAATAATAACTCTTGGGATGACAAAGCCTAAGGATTGGTACCACTTCTCATCCTTTACTATTCAGAGACATCTCTGGTTGTAGTAACAGTGTTTTGTCAAATAGCACACTTCATACTTTCATTAAATGTTTTATCGGTAACATAGAATCCTTGACTTATGCCCCGATGGTGGACATTCTCTCCATTAAAACTAACATTATAGCCAGTTTCAGGCATTTACGATGCCTGTGGCTGCTTGGGACCCCTCCCCCAGTCATCGCTGACTGGGGGAAAATGAGGAGAAAAAAAGATCATTTCCCAATTATGTGCTTTATCTTAAACAAAGTTGTGATATAACCATGTTAAGATACAGCCGGTAATCAGTGAATGGTCACGAGTGAGGTAACCGCTAGAAATCAGCAGCCCAGAGAAATTAGTCTCATTATTTACTTAGATTGTAAGAAAAGACAATGCTCCTCATCTTCATGATTGCTTTTCTGGTTTGGAGAGTTTATAAATACTGGCAGGACAGCAGATATTATTACTCTTTGTCAAAATGTCTGGGCGGAGCCAAAAATAATGGAAAAATAAAGGCTCAAAATCAGGGACACTTTTTAAGTATTACTCTAGTTCACTTAAAAATGAATAGAATAACACGTTTGTAATAACGTGCATTTTTCTAACAATAAGTGGCATGAAATTCTAATGTCTTGCATTATTGACTGTCTATAATCCTGAATGACTTACCAACAAATCAAAAAATCTATGAGGGACATGACAAAATAAGAGGCAAAAATCAGGGACATTCTGTGAAATCAGAGGCAGTGGCAGGTATGATTTACTCCTGATGACAGCTAAACAACACAGTTTTGTGTGACAGTACTAGTGTTGCACAATGATTATTTGCAATAGTTGAAATAGTATTTCTATCACTTATGCTTGTGTGTATGTCTGTGCGTGTGTGTGTGTGTGTGTGTGTGTGTGTGTGTGTGTGTGTGTGGGGAGGACAACCTGGCTATAATTTATTTCATTTTCTATGACAAACATCATCAGCACTGTCATTTTGTTTGTGTGGGGAAGGGCGTGATTGCAGTGTATTTAACAGTAATGAGCTGGCCATAGTTTCTTTCACTTACTGGTTTGGCAGGAAGAGGATTAGTATGAAAGCAACTACCTATTGCCACAGCGGCATGGTGAGTAACATTGCCATTTCACAGTGTTTGTTCTGGCTGAGATCTTGACTGTAGCTTTTTCTGCGTGGAATCTGAATGCTCTCCCTGTCTGTGTGATTGTTTCTGTCCATGCAGTCTGGTTTCTTCTAGCACCTCAAAGACATTCAATCGCTGAATTGACATTCCTCCAGTTTTTCTGAAAGTGAAAATGCAGTGTGTGTGTGTGTGTGTGTGTGTGTGTGTGTGTGTGTGTGTGTGTGTGTGTGTGTGTGTATGTGTGTGTGTGTGTATGAGAGAATGAAAACTATCACTGATGTTTATATGTGCAGACACACTATAATGCTGCGCACATACTACACACTATAATGCTGCGCACATACTAAACTTTTCTGGATAGCAACAAAAAATGCAGTTAACAAGACATTATCTAGCAAAAATAAGTCATAAAAATAGATAACAGAGCATTTAGACCCTTAGATCTTCTAGGGGTCTGGTGGCCCCCAACACTCTGTACTGTATACGAGTCTATATTAGATAAATGAACGTTTGAAAGTTCGACTGTCATATGGTCGACACCATATGATCGAACTTTCAAAAGTTCGATTATCTAATAAAAAAAAAAAAAAAAAAAAAAAACTACACAAAGCACTTACATGAACGTTTTAAGCCAGGGGACAAGTCCCCCTGCACCCCCCACATGCCCCCCACACCCACCACTCTTTAAATATACCAACTCCGAGATTGCACTACAGTGCAGAAAAGAGAACTCTTCCCATTCTGCACTGTACGGTGATCTCCGTTACAACATTCGAACATTCAAAAATCCGATCATATTGTGTTAATCATATGACACTTGGAATTTTGAATGTTCGAACATTCAATATAGACCCCTGTATACATGGATTTTTACATGGTGGTGGCTTATTCCCTTAACCACAACCACTCTAAAATCAGCCCTACTCAGAGGTGTGTACAGAAGGTTGCTGTAGTTTGTGTGGGGGACTGGGGAAGGTGATGTCATTGCTTCTTTAATATTCCTGACAATCACACCTCAGGGGTGTGCATAGGAAATCATTATCCTGACAATATCACCTCAGGGTTATGCACAGGAGATCATTATTCTGACAATCAAACCTCAGGGGTGTGCACAGGAAATCATGCTTCTGACAATCACACCTCAGGGGTGTGCACAGGAGATCATTATCCTGGCTATCACACCTCAGGGGTGTACACAGGAGATCATTATCTTGAAAATCAAACATCAGGGGTATGCACAGGAGATCATTATATTTTGAGGTGGGGATGGGGACAGTGCAGTCATTGTTTCTTTTACTTTTCTCACAGACCTAGAGATGTGCCAAAAAAGTTATTATAGCTTGTGTTGGGGCACTATACAACATAGGAGGCCCAGGTTGGAATACATAGCTGTGATTATTATTATTTTTTTTCACTTTACTCACATTAACACATCAGGCATGTACACAGGTGGCTACCTTTGGGGGTAAGGGTGAGGAGTGAGGAGTGTGGAGACATGATATATATTATGTATATGTATATGTGCATGTATATGTATATGTATATATGTATGACAGCAATCACTTGAAATACATGACTGGGGTCATTTGGACCTTTGCTTTTATCCCAATCTAACACTAGAAGGATGCACAGATAGTGACTGTCTTTTTATGGGGGGAGAGGGTGATAGGGAGGCAGGCAGTATTTCCATATAGGATTTATGTATCCTCTCAAATGTTGGTCTTGTTAGTTTATTGTAAACTACTATTTTGTCACCTTTGAACTTTAAGCCTTGGGCACAACTTACATCTTCCCTGAAAGAAAAAAAAAATAAAACTGAAATTATTTTCTTACTATTGCTTTTTGTTTAGGCCACCACTGGAACCAAAGGTTGAGAAATTGCTCTAAAATGGACCTCAGAACATTTATGACCTTATGGATTCTGGAGGCCTGATGACTCCCAGACCCCCATCTTAAGTTATTTTCTACACTGTTATTACTGTGCTATGTTGGCCAGGTAAGGAGTGTTGAAAGGATGAAAGGAAAAGTACAGTTGAGCAGCAACACCAATTTTCTTCCTTAATCACAATTTTTGTTCAAGCCATCACTGGATGAAAAGGTTGTAAAAATATTTTTTTAAATGCACTTCAGAAGATATAGAAAAGCCATGGCTTCTTGAAAAGGCTAAACAGTAAGGCAAAATGTGAAGAAAATATGTGGGATCCTGGGATAGGGGTTGAACAAGAAGGAGCACTGGAGTATGTGTGGGAAGAAGGTGAAACAGTAGGTAGTGGGGGTACCATGGAGCCCTTTGCCTAGCTACTATTTCACATAAGAACAGCCCTGTTCACAGGGTTGCTGTAATGTATCATCATTGCAACTAAACACTAGTCACTGTCAATGTTTATCTATGAAATGGGCCAACATGATATAGTACACAGACCTTGCAAACTGTAAAAACATTGTAACTACAGTTTAGTCTGTGCAAAGCTGTTGCCTGTGATGTCCTTACCATCTCCCCAACAGGCAGGGTGTGTCTTAGCATTTTGGGGGCCTCCAGCAGGTGTCAAGTTGGGAGCCTGTTGGTGCCCTCCAGGACAGTTCCAATCTACCCCACCTAAGCAACATTTTACTTCATGCTGCAGAGTTTTAGGAGTGGTATGCAAATCTTAAAACCCCAGTTCCTCAGAATTATGCTATAATATGTTGAGAAGCAAATTTGGTTCCCCAGGACAGCAACAGAGTGAATGAACACCATGTGGACTTTCTTTAATACATCTGTTTTCCTGCTGTTTTGGAAGCCACAGAATGCAACCATGGTGCGATAAAGTCTACATCAGGTCCAGACAGCCCATAATGCATAAACAGGAAGGACTTTTCTACTCCCTGAGCTACATTGTAGTCTGCAATACCCTGGCATTATTTATAATATAACTATGTACCACTTGGGCAGTTCACATGATTCACAGATTAGCACATATCTGACCTATAACAACTGGTCCTGCAAAGGGGCTTCCTACAGAGTTACCGCATTGGGTGTGCACAAACATGCTAGATAAAAAAGCCTATATAATTAGGTGTCATGCAAGCAATGAGCAGTACACATATTACATGTGTTTGTTATGTGTCGCAGATGATGCAACATATACCTTACAGCCCTTGTTGAGGACCCCAATACATAACTCTCAGACTATGGAGGAAATGGCCTATAACAGTCTACGTAAAAAAACAAAACACTGTAGAGCATGAATTTACACTACTGAAAAGACACTTCTTGTGTTGTTTAGGCACCTTGAGGGGAGTGGGGCACACAATATAGTTGAACACATGCAATAAAATAGTTGCTGTATGTGTCATGTTCCACAATATTGTATTATACAAACAGAGGGAGCAGCACATAGATATCATGACAGGACCTTCCATCCATGTCCTAATAGTCACAGAAGGACAGGGTGGGGGATTATTGGAGGAACATGCAACAGTGGAAACACAACTGAGGCAGATGTGGGCACAGTACATTGCTGCACTGGCAAAAATGTAGCATCTAGTCCACCACTGTGGGCCACATTACAGACAACATGTAATAAAACAATGTATGTGGTATTATATCTAGGCTATGTATGGCTGTACATGGACTTGCCACACCGTGCATTATAGATTAACATACTCCTACAGGCAGGGTAAAGTCATCATTATCATTTATATAGGTGCCTACAACATTATAATGTGGGGTAGGGTCATGGGATGAGAGCATAGTAACCACCTACTCTTGGAGGTATTGGAGAGTAATGGTACTATGGAAGGGCTAGCCACCCATTGGTGTAAGCCATGGCTCTAAATGATTGTCACTGTTGAAAGTGGCACCCTGACGCCATGTGTAAAAAATGAGGAAAAGGGGTTGTGGTTGGATGATTGGATGGATGGATGGAGGGATGGATGGATCGATGGATGGATCATGGTCTGCAGTGGTGAGTTCATGGTGCCATGACATTATTGTTGCTGGTGTTCACTATGTTGGCTTGTGGTATAAGGGCTAGATCCAGTCTTTGGCAGGAAATGAGTAGAACAACAAGCCACTGACTGCATACCCTGATGAGGTGTCCCAGGTATTGAGTACAAAATATATATTTCTGGTTGCACATCTGGACGAGTTTTATACACACACACACACACACACACACACACACACACACACACACACACACACACACACACACACACACTTACTTTTACATTCTCATTCCAATACTGCTTAGCGAGCAGGTGATCTTAGGGAAAAAAACCTCTGGCTTTCTGTTTTAGATGCAGCTGTCTCACACTCCATGGAGAAACATACATTTTGAGCATGTTCTTACATACAGCATTCAAATTAGAAAGCTCAAATAAAGTCATGAGAAAAGAAGCTTGTACAATGACAAAACAAGCAGTCTAGTACTAAGCAAGTGAAAGAAAGGAAGTTTGCAAGACATCATACTGTCCAAAATCATTAATTTAAAGCTGGAGAGTGATATTGAAATGTATTTAAAGGAACCACATCTACAATGTTTGGGATGCCTATAAAAAACTAATTAAAACAAGGTAAAGATATAAAACATCTTTGCATGCATAAAATATCATCAGTAATGTAGGGAAGTGGGCTAGCATCAACAAATGCATTATTGTTTAGTATTTTTATTTTCTGACATGTTTTTCATTTCTCAGTAAGCTCCACACTAACAACCTTTTTTCAACTTTAAAACTTTTCCAGTTTTCAGCACAGTACAAGATTACTGGCAGGAAGGGAAATTGTCAGTCACACTGTGGCAGCTTCTTTGGTATGTCCTGTCTAGTTCCAATTATCTGTCTTGTTTTAACAAAAGTATATGAAAAACAAAGTTACATATTAGGCATTGTTACTGTAAGTAACAAAGATGCATGTAAAAACTATCTCATATGACAGCAACAATAGACCACCTGAGACCAGTGGCAACTTCAAGTTTCCTTTCCTGGTGGGGCTCAACATGGGCACAGTACCTAGATGGTGGGGCATCTGAAGACCAAATAAGAAAAAAACAATTAAGGACAGAATGCATGGGAACAATTCATGTGCAAAACATCATTAAATGACTATTTGCCTATATTTCTCTATGAAAAAACAATAAATATCACAGTCTAACAACATGTTTAAATGTTTCACATATCCTGGCAATATGCGCAACACAGAGAATAAATACATTTTTCGTGGTTAAGGATTATGGTTTGGATGAAGTAGAGAATGGCACAAAGACATCTGTGCTTCAGGGCTCTACTTCACTACTGAAAACTCATTTGACTGAATCTCATTATACTGAAATTTTATAATCCAGAATTTCAAAACACTGAACTTTAAGTCATAGATGTGCTGTGTTTCCCTTCACCTGTGACTTGCTTGAGATAAAAACATTACTGTAACTTAAAGTGCTGACTGTCAGAATACCGATAGCATAGAAAGTAGTGTTTCTAAATGTGGGTAGATCTCTTTACATTTTATGGAAAGTATCTAAAGTAATATGGTGGATGTTTTGTGTGCTCCTGACAGTAGTGGCAGTGTACACAGTACTGTAAGGTAAGTAAAAGTTATATGCTGTTTTCCCCACTGTTGTGCGATCCTGGAGTTAGTATATATACAGTTGGGGGGTGTGGGGGCACAGTCTCCCACATTGGGGTGTGTGGAGGGTGTAGCCCCCCACATAATTTGGTTTTATATCATCCAGTTTCTGTTAAGAGGGTAAGTAAGTAGTTTTTAAGTTTTGGAAACAGTTAGTCATTGGTGTTGTAAGTGTGCATGTCTGTGGCTTAAAATTAAGTATTTTGAAATTCAGGATTGCAAGCTTTCAGTATAATGAGATTCAGTCAAATGAGTTTTCAGTATTTTGAAAATTAGGTATTGTGGTCTCAGTCAAATGAAATTCAATATTTTGATATTCATTCATGTGAAGTGGACCCGTGCTACATTAATAAGAGAAAATGAATTGGATAAAACAAATTCAAGAAATGTACATGGTTTGTTTTGTTCTGCACTTTAAGGATAGAAATGACATGACAAATATTGTAAAATACTTTTATACAAATACAGCACATTTTAGAAGCATTCAAGGCAAAAATACACACACACACACACACACACACACACACACACACACACACACACACACACACACACACACACACACACACACACACACACACACAGCTTCCCATTGTCGATACTGGTAAATAGCAAAAAGTAGTTTAAACATCTGCATGTCTTTTACAAGTTCTTTGATGATTAATAACAAGTGGTCAGTCAGCAGTTCCTGTATTTCAGAGATAACTTTGACATCTCAGGGAATCTGTGAGCTAGAGTCTGACAGCATCTGAAGGACTATGAATTGACAGTCTTAAAAATCCGAAGTTCAGCTACTTTATTTTTTGAGGATTTGCAGTTACTGTTAAGAAGTAAGTAACAGCAGTGCTAAGAATACAAATCAGTATAATTTAGGTAAAAAAGTGAAAAAAAAAAAGTCATGTTCGAGATGCTGTGCAACATGCCCATGACTTAAACTTCTGCCACTGTAATTTACATGGCAGTAAAAAATGTTTCCTTATATATATATATATATATATATATAATATATATATATATATAGTAGGACTCATATTAAAGGGGGCTTAAAATGAATTTTGGGAGCAAGACCTACAGGAACACATTAGTATGGCAGGTCCCATTAAAAAAAAAGAAGCACTCAGTGATTTAGATGCATTAAAATAGCTCAAAATACAAAGATGCAATGAAAGAATTGAAAGATAGTAAGAACCATAAGCAATCCCTTTTTGTTACAGTTTTCCAGGCCTCCAAAGAAAAGCCAGCACTGAAAAGGAAAAAAAAAACTGTATAGAGCAAATGCAGCAACCATTGCTGTACTGGTGGATGAAACCTGAATTCTCAAACTTCAACTGCCTGAGCTTCAACTCGCCGATGATTGAAGTTCCTCCATAGGAAATCACTTTCAGTGAGTTGTGCCAGATGGATACCCTTTGGGAAGAATTTCCCCCTGCTTTGAGTGAGTGTGACCTCAGAGTTAGTATATATAAGTTCAGGGTGGTATGGAGGGCTTTCCCCTCACATTGTGGGGTGCAAGGGGCACTTAAAGTGTTTTTCTGTAAATGAAGTTTGGGGATTACAATCCTCAGTGCATTCGCTTTCATCCACTCATAGTGGTAGCTGCAGCAACATAAGCCATCTGGTACTCTGTTTCTATTCTGCCGTACTAACACCAGCATTAATAATTTAGACTTGAATCTCTTGGGGTGTTGGGATAGCACAAAAAAGGAAACATCTAATCACAATAACCCACTCCAAGGTCCTTCAAATGTTGACTGTTTGTTTCTTTTTTGTGGGGGAGGCAGATTTTAAATGAAGCATGCATGGTTTTCTGAATATTATTACAACAGTCTGTGAACAAGCCTCAGAAGAAGATGAATTTATACTAATTGGTAGTTTTAATGATTGCAACAATTAAAATTATAAATGTTTCTTGAATTTTTTTACTGAGATTTACTCCGTTTATTGCAGCTTGACTTTATTGCACTGCCACCCCAACAAGAAAAATAATTAAAGAAACTGTAACCATAGCCAAGTTCAATCTTCCAAATATGGAACACTGCATAACCTACAAAATATGCAACAAATGGGCAAAACATGGAAGAATTATTAGCAACTATGAAGGAAGTTCATTGAATTTTTAAAATGTGTAGTTTATATTTACAACAAAATATATTGATGCCCAATCTACATTTGCTTGCCAGAGCAGCCACTAGGTTGCAAAATAAAATTTCCCCATTACACAGTTCATAAGTCAAAAAGTTATCCACCAGTTATAACTGAAAAGGGGGCTAGTGTGTTTTACAATGACAGTTTCACTGATAGAGAGAATCTTGGGAGAAACACTCAAGATGCAAAATTCTAAGGCCCCAGGTGGGCAAGCTAAGCATTACCTCCCCCTAAACCGGAAAAAAATACACAACTCCATTTAGCATCACGTAATCAAACAATAAAGGTAAGAGCAGACTTGCAACACCATGAATACCATAACATACCATACCATCCATAATACCAACAAAAAAAAAGAATTAAAAAATATAGCCATAATCAAACATCCATCTTCAAAATGTGGAATGCTGCATTATCTTACATAATGTGGAGCAGTTGGGTAAAATGTGACAACTAACAACAACTGTGAAGGAAGTTCACAGCATAGTTAAATAAAGACTTTGTACTTATAAAAAGAATCTTTTGATTCCCAGAACAGTAATTTGGTTACAGTGTAACATTGTCCTTTTACATTATTTATAAGGCAAACAAGTTATACAGTTATTGTAATATATTGTTATGCTACCACAAAAGCAGCACTAGAAACATTAGAGACTTGAGAATAAATTGCAAAAGTCCAGGGTACCAGACAAAAAAAAAATAAGCAAATTATTCTCATTTCTTTTAGCATCTCTAGTAACAACTTCTTGGTGATGAACAACTTTAGCCTTTCTCCCCATATCTGTTATTATTATTTCATTCTTTCCACTGCATTGCCACTATTTTGACCTGTGACTCACATTCACTTATGTTCACACACACACACACACACACACACACACACACACACACACACACACACACACACACACACACACACACACACACACACACACACACACACACACACACACACACACACTGCAGCTGCTTATATTACTGTATACCTTGGAAATCTGCTTGAGAATGTGTTAATGAATAAATTAATAACCAATAGCCTAGAAATGTGTCTCAGCTCACTAATGTCAGAATCATATACTGCAAATCCCCTCTGCTGTCTTAGCTCCTTATCAAGAGTCAGAAACAAAGACACAAAATTAGGACAATTTTTAAATATTTATCTTATATAGTTAGAAAGTTACTAGAATAACAAACTTTGCATTGGCAAGCATTTTTCTGAAGGATACAAAGTCTGAAACTCACATGCCTGTCATTATTTACTAACATTTTCTCCACAATAAAGGTGATGAAATTCTAATGAGAGGCATTATTGACTGACTGTAATCCTTAATGTTTTACTACAAAAAAGAAAAAAAGAAGTTAACAAGTGACAGGACATAAATATGAGATAAAATCAAAGATGTTCAGAAAAAAATGGAGACAGATGAGAGACAGAGTACATTAATTTACTTAAACTGTTTATAGAACTGCAAGTTCTGCATCCATATGCATGTTCTGAACAACAAAAACTAAATAACTTTAATTAAACTGGCATTATTCACTAATTGTAATCCTTATGGACTTATTAAACATATAGAAATGACTTAAGCAAGTTCTTAGTTAGCTGTTTCATGTAGAAAGAGTATAGGGTTTAATTCTTTCTACCTCTGTTTGCCTACTCAGTGACTTTGAGAAAGTCACTTAACTAGACAGTGATCCTGGATTGCCCTTTACATGGTTTTAAAAATAGAAAAAAACATAGGGCATAAGGATAAGGCAAAATACTCATGTGCAATTTCTGAACAGTAAACCAGAGCTGGATTATGACCAAATAGGAACCTAGGCTGGGAAATGGAACACTCCCCCCTGCAGCCAACCAATATCCATTGCTTGAGTTTCTCTCTCTAGATACCATAAAAACACTGTTCAAGCTATTTTACAGTGATCACAGAGATCTGGATTTAATTTAAAACTTTTATTAAAAACACGAGCAAAAACACTAACAGACATTTGATAATGAAAACAAAATACTCTCTCATTGGAAACAAACTTAACATGAGCAACAGTAAATTTCATTTCATTTATAAACATATTTATTGAAAATGCATCTGGCAATCCATTAAACAGCAACAAATGTGCTAGGATTCATAGTCAAATAGCATGCAGTGAGGCACTAATTATCAGCTATCTGAACGGTGCAGGACTTTAAAATAGAAATGTATAATGAATTTGCTAATAGCATGGGGCAGCCAACTGTACACAAGTATGTCCTTTTCAGGGGCTGCCCAGGAGCAATGTCAGGGAAGTAAATTGGACACTCATACTAGACAAATAAATGCAGAGGCAATCAAATGCTGCATTACAGGAAGCAACTCATTAACAGCTCATAGACTTACTCATCTGCACCAAACTGTTGTAACCAGAACAATATATTTCACACCTGTGTGCTTGTAAAAAACAAGTTGAATTGAAAATGCATTCATAGTTAACATTTTAATATTAAACTCATAGACTTTATGCTGTCAAATTTATTCATGGCTAGATAATAAACACAATGTCAACAGTCAACAAAACAAGAAAACTACTCAAGTACAAACTCCCAGGTCCAGCGCTTCCTGGAATTTATCAACTCAAATGCCCTTGATCAGCTGGTAAACTCCCCTACCAGAGGGGAAAACATATTGGACCTGGTCATCACCAACATGGGTGACAGGTGTTCCACACCGGAGGTCAACCCGTCACTGGTTAGATCTGACCATAAACTAATCACTCTGGATGTCCACACCACACCACCACCTCCAACCAAGGAAACCACAGTGAAAAACTTTTCTATAGAAAACTTCACCTTACTTAAGACAGAGGTGGTAAGTTTCACAGCCCCCACACTAAAGGATAACAGTGTCCAAGATGCAGGAAACTTTACAAATGCACTCTATGAGCACCTACAAGGATGCATGGATCGTGCCATCCCTAGCAAAACCAAGACTCACTCCCCTAAGAGAAGGAAACCAGTCTGGTGGACCCCTGCCATAAACAGGCTATACAATAGAAGGAGGAAACTAGTTCAGAAAAAAAGCAAATCCCAAGAAGGAATGACATCCTTGATCAGTATCAGTAAGAAACTAAGGTCCCTCATAAAATCCTCCAAGGCTAACTTCAAAAGAAAAATAGCCAAGGATTCGAAAGATAACCACAAAGCCTTCTTTAGCTATGTCAAGAATCTAAGTGGCAATTTCACAGATATGCTCTGAGCTAGTGCAAAATAGCACAAAATATACTGAACCCACTGATATTGCCAAAATCCTGGGAGATAGATTCAGTGCAAACTTCAGCCTCCCTCTCACACCCAAAAGGGTCCACAACAATACCAGAAAACTGTAGTGTCCCAGAAATCACAGACGCACAGGTGAAAACAGTCCTTTCAAAAGTCAAAAGCACAGCATCAATGGGGCCAGATGGTGTCCCAGGCTGCTTCTTGCACAAACTACAGAACGAACTAACCCCCCACCTAAACACAGTGTTCATCCTCAGCCACTCCACAGGCTATGTGCCCATAGAATGGTGCATAGCAATGGTTATTCCACTCCACAAAGGAGGGGCCACAACTGACCCTAGTAACTATTGCCCCATAAGCCTGACTAGCCTGGTCTGCAAGGCTATGGAGCGCATCATCATGGAACTCATTAACAAAGACATTGGGAACCTCCAAACACTTGACCCAACCCAGTTCGGCTTTGTTAAGGTCAGATCATGCCTACTAAACCTGGATGACTTCTTCAAGACAGTCACCAAGGCCATTGATGAGGGGAAGGTAGTTCACCAGCCTACCTTGGCCGCACGAAGGCTTTTTACACCATTCCCGACTTGGGAATTATAGAAAAACTCACCAGACTGAACATAAAACCCTACGTAACAAGATGGGTTGCCAACTGGCTTACAGACAGAACTCACACGGTAAGAATAGTGGGCTCCAGGTCCGACTCTAAACCAGCCACAAGTGGTGTCCCACAAGGCTCGGTCCTTGGACCTGTTCGGCATATACTTCTCAAAAGTACAGGCAAACACAGGAGGACTATGGCTAACTAAGTTTGCTGATGACTGCAAATTGGGGGCCATAATTGACTCTCTGGCTGACATGGACATTCTCCAAAAGGGCCTTACTGAGACAGACACCTGGAGTCAAAGTCATGGTCTCAAGATAAATGTCAAAAAATGCATAGTCATCCTATTTGGGAAAAACAAAACACCCATGAATTACCACATAGGTGGCAAGCCACCTTAATACAGAAGAGGTAATAAGAGATCTGGGGACCCAGGTAGATAGTAATCTCTCCTTTGACAATCATATTGCCAAAGTAGTTAGGAAATCCTTCTATGTAGCCCATCTAATTACTAAAGGGTTCACATCTAGAAATAAAGAGGTTATAGTGCCCCTCTACTCGTCACTTATCAGACCCATCATAGAATCCAATGCCCCATTTGGGGTGTACCTCACAAGACACTTCCAACAGCTGGAAAGACCACAAAAGTACCTCACCAAGAGCATTACTGGCCTCAAACATATGTCCTATGCAGCCCGACTGGAAAAACTCCAGCTGTACTCAGTGGCATATTGCTTACTCAGAGGTGATCTTTGCCTGACTTACAAAGCCATGTCCAACTCAGAACTGATGGACATGCTCCACCTAAAGAAATCCAAGTCACTGCGAGCCACTCACTCTAGTGAGCTAAACCTCACCACAACAATAAATAGAACATGCTGGAGGGATAGATTCCTATCACAGAGACTCCCCATGCTTTGGAACAAAATTCCTAACTACATTAGGCAGAGCCCCTCACTAACACTCTTCAAGAGAAACCTTGACGAGTGGATGGGTAACAGAAAATACACCCCTGGGATCACTTCATTGGCTCTTCTTGACAGAGGCTCAGTTAATTAAGCAATGGGGCGGCGAAAGCTGACACACTCTGGCTAGGCTTATAAATGCCCTCGGGCAGATAGCCTAGTACCTACCTATGAACCTATAAGAAAATCAAGGAACATACCAAAATAACATGGTACATGTGATCCTTCTATTACACCATAACTACTCTGGGATGCAGGACACACATGCAAAAACATAAAGACACAATCACACACACACACACACACACACACACACACACACACACACACACACACACACACACACACACACACACACACCACACGTACAAACACAGATGTATGTAAAGGATTATGTGCAGTTATAAAGGAGCACCCAAGTCTCATTTTTATGGGCATCATTTTACTTTCAAATTGTTGTTTCATAATGAGACTTTACTTGTATATAGTTCAGTGTTTGTTATTGCTTGTAAGAAGGGGTAATGGAAAACTTTAAATGCCCATTTAAGTTTACTTCTAATAGATCTACAGTGAATGGTATAAAGGTTCAAAGATTTGTAATGTTCTATGTATTCCAGGTTAGCCATGGCTCTATTTTTTTGTAAATCTTCTCTAAAATCTTAACAAGAACTTGAGCTTATAATTAATATAAATGCAGAAAGAACTAATATGTTCAAGGACTGGTTATATATAGCTTCAATATAGTGATACAAGACATTTTCTATACCTAGTTCCTGTGTTCTTTAATATTATTCCTAAGTGCTATATGGCTTTATTGCTTATTTTATCAACATATCTTTGGAAGGAAAAATTGTTGAAACTAGATATACAAAGATCTTTATAATGATTAACTTCCTGCATACTAGATGATTTCAGAAGAATCTGATGCTTGATGTTTGGTTTAATTAAATATCTTTTATAACATTTGTCTAATGGTGAATATTAGATCAGTTGAATCTGCCCATGTGACCAAGGCTTGCATATAGTTATTGACAGTCTTTAAATCAACATTATTAGACATAATAAACCAAATCTTCAAATTCTTAGCATATTTACTGATCCAGCAATAATTATTAATTGATATGGTAGCACAAACTATGTTGAATAAAACTAGACCAAGTACCAGTTCCTGAAGTGCTCCAAGCCATACTGGGAGATAATATGATAATGCACCCTGTATGCAAAGTGTTTGATATCTTCCACTAAACCATGTCATAATCCAGAGTATAAAGTGTGGGATGATTTCAGCACTCAACATTGCTTTACATATAAAAAAACCAAACCACCAATCTGACCGAACAATGAAGGAAACCACCAGCAAATAACGAAAAACACAGTTTAATATTGCTTTTGTCCCAAAAGACTTCTTCAGAATGAAATAAAATGCACACAGCAGCATCACCTTATATATCAAATCAGAATAATTACCTAATAAAACAATCATTTCCTTAAAGTGCACTAGCAAAAGGAATACAGTCATTTAAAGGCACACATCTAATAACATAACGTAGACAGTTCATTTTAAAATCTTCTGTCTTCTATTCCTCAGAAAACATTTAATATTCACTGAGTCATTAATACCAGTTTTTTTGTCAGCCCCTAACCTGAGCTGCCACGTAGTTTATCTTTGTTCAAATTGGTCCTTATAGGACCCCCCTTATATTTCTAACTACATGTTCCAAGACAGCAAACAGAAACCTTTTAAAACCACTACATGTTGTAGAATGTTTAAATAGAGCATTGTTGATATTCTTAGTTCTAAGACAATAATAATGCTCTTTAATTCTTTTACTAAGTGATCGTGTGGACATACCTACATAAAATTCATTGCACACAGAACAAACAGAAAGATAGACTATACCACTAGTATTGCAATTGTATACACCATCAATAGAAAGTATCCTGTTCAAACAGGGTAAATGAGTATTGGGTCCCTCTAAAATAAAACGACATGAAGAACAAAACCACATTTATACATCTCTTTACAGTGTCTGCTGTTATCAGGGGTATCTTTATATGTGGACTCAAGTCGTAAACATTTTTTTAAACAGTCAGTTTTTTTATATACAAAATTGGGTCTATCACCTACAACTTGTATTAATTCACTATTTCCATATAAAATGTTCCAATTTCTAGTAATAATGGACCTGATGTTAAATGCATCAACAGACATATCCAAAATACAAGAAGTACAAAAAGTATTTGTGTTAGTATTGTTAGAACTTGAAGTATTAACACCTGTGACTCCATGTGGCTTATTTGTAATAGTACTAAAACCATTTTTCAAAATCGGTGGAAAATCAGTAGCCCTTCTGTTCTAATTTCATTAGCTAGTTTGCCAAGTGCCAAGTAAATCTGAGGGGTAACCTCTAAACAAAAACATATTCTGTATAAAGCTGACTTCTGATTCAAAATCAGCTTCTTCAGAAATCATTCGTGAAGCACGAATAAACTGACCCTTCGGTATATTATTTTTCATAAAAACTGGATGGTTGCTCAAATAATGCAAATAACTGTTAACAAACATCTCCTTCCTATGTATTTCACTTGTGAAACAATTATTAGAAGTATCCCAAGTCAGATTAACATCCAAAAAGTGCACTGATATCCCAGCATTCCCCAATACAAATTTAAAAAAAATCACTGGAATTATTAATACTGTCACAAAAAGAATGAACCTGGTCTATGCCACCTTCCAAAATAAAAAACAAATCATCCACATATCTGCCATAAAAAACTACATGATATTGCTCCATAATAGGTCTGAGAACACTATGCTCCCACCATCCAAGAACTAGACTGGCGTAAGCCAGGGCCGCAGCAGACCCTATAGCTACCCCTCTTTTCGCTGCTTGTAAATTTTTTTGTTAAATAGAAAATAATTATTATTAAGCACTAGTTCTATTAAGGTGCATAAAACAAATATGCTGTCAGAATGAAGGTGGGCTACATTTCCCAAGAATTGCCTAACAAAATCAATCCCCTGATCCTGGGGGATACACGTAAACAATGATTGGACATCCACTATAAACAAAATGTTCTTCTTAGAATCAAAAGAATATGCAGAACTGAAAGTCCTAATCAAATCCAAAAAAATGCCATGTTGTTGTTGTGTCTTTCGGCTTATCCATGTTAGGGGTCGCCACAGCGGAACTCCGGTCCACTAATGTTTGGTAGTGGATTTTTACATGCCGAGTTACCAGCCCTGACGCACAACCTTCAACGAAGGCATGCCCATTCACGCATGCCTCCACACAGAAGACGCTCTAGCTGAGAATCGAATGGGACAACATCTTGCTGTGAGGTGACAACGCTATTGCAGCACCAAAAAAATGCCATGAGTCCTTAATAAATGAACCTAATTTTTGGACTAGTGGATTTAACCTATAATCAGCTACTAAAGAAATACCTTCTGTGGCTGAATTAGGTGAAGATACTATGGGTCTAAATGGTGGGGGGTCAAGATTTTTGTGAATTTTGGGGATACCAAACATGGTTCCCAAAAGTGGATGTTCAACTAACATAAAGTCATACATATCATTAGTAATATATCCATTGACTCACAGATTATATAAAATAGAACATATACAGTGGTATGCCTTAAAAAACATCTGTTGACTAACTAATGAATATTCAGTCTCAATACTTAGCATATTCTCCATAGAGTTGACATATTTGTCTTGTTCAAGAATTACCAGCCCCCCTCCCTTATCGGCTTTCATAAACCGAAGGTGGCTTAAAGACCTCAGTTCTCTTAGGGCTGTTCTCTGAGCTCTAGTAAGATTGTAAATCTTAGAATCTACCTTAGTATGAACAAGTTGTCTGATGTCTTCAGTGCAACAATTTTCAAAAACACGTAAGGTGTTGGTTAAGGGGGGAGTGATGGTATTTGGTTTGGTAAACAGACATTTATTAAACTCCATACTAGAAAAACATAGCTTAAATTTAGTTTATGACAAAACATTTTTAAATCCAACAATGTGTGTCCTAAATTCATCCTTTTGCTAGGCACAAAGTTAAAACCAAGCATTAAAACAAATAAATAATAACTGATCAGAAGTAAACGAATAACAAGACAAATTAAACATTTTTCTAGTATAGAGTTTAATAAATGTCTGTTTACCAAACCAAGTACCATCACTTCCCCCTTAACCAACACTTTACGTGTTTTTCAAAATGAAATTAGAACAAGAAGGGCTACTGATTTTCCACCGATTTTGAAAAATGGTTTTACTACTACTACAAATAAGCCACATGGAGTCACAGGTGTTAATAATTCAAGTTCTAACAATACTAACACAAATACTTTTGGTACTTCTTGTATTTTGGATATGACTGTTGATGCATTTAACATCAGGTCCATTATTACTAGAAACTGGAACATCTTATGTGTAAATAATGAATTAATACAAGTTGTAGGTGATAGACCCAATTTTGTATATAAAAAACTGACTGTTTAAAAAAACATTTACAATTTGACTCCACATATAAAGATACCCCTGATAACAGCAGACGCTGTAAAGAGATGTATAAATGTGGTTTTGTTCTTCATGTCATTTTATTTTAGAGGGACCCTATATTGATTTACCCTGTTTGAACAGGACACTTTCTATTGATGGTGTATACAACTGCAATACTAGTGGTATAGTCTATCTTTCTGTTTGTTCTGTGTGCAATGGATTTTATGTAGATATGTCCACACGATCACTTAGTAAAAGAATTAAAGAGCATTATTATTGTATTAGAACTAAGAACATCAACAATACTCTAGTTAAACATTCTAGTACATGTAGTGGTTTTAAAAGGTTTCTGTTTGCTGTCTTGGAACATGTAGTTAGAAATATAAGGGGGGTCCTATAAGGACCAACTTGAACAGAGAGAAACTATGTGGCAGCTCAGGTTAGGGGCTGACAAAAAAAACTGGTATTAATGATTCAGTGAATATTAAATGTTTTCTGAAGAATAGAAGACTGAAGATTTTAAAATGAACTGTCTATGTTATGTTATTAGATGTGTGCCTTTAAATTACTGTATTCCTTTTGCTAGTGCACTTTAAGGAATTGATTGTTTTATTGGGTAATTATTTTGATTTGATATATAAGGTGATACTGCTGTGTGCATTTTATTTCATTCTGAAGAAGTCTTTTGAGACGAAAGCGATATTAAACTGTTTTTCGCTATTTGCTGGTGGTTTCCTTCATTGTTCAGTCAGACTGGTGGTTTCGTTTTTATTAGTTTTTGCTGCTGCTTCATCCTTCAAATTGTTGTTTTTCTTAGTTGATTGCTTTACATATGACTGACGTGGGAAGTGAATCAAATACTTTCCATATTGAGGTAAACTACCATCAGTGCTAACCTTTTATCCAAATCTAATGATATCATCTCATCCAGAATTACTGCATTGATTGATATTTTCCAAAATGCAGTGCTCAAAACATTTTCCAATAATGTAATTTAAACTGATAGGATGATCTAATAATCCCAATGGAGATATAACTGAAAGGTTACGTTTGTGGTGACAATATCTAGAGTATGAGTCTATATCACATCATTGAAAACCCAAATCATCGAATCACTATTCAGCAAACACACTTTGTCAAAACCTCACTCCATGGAATGGCCATTTAATTGAAGTTTTTCACAGGGAAAAACAATTGGCCAACCTAGTGACTGTCACAAAATTCAAAAAATTTAAAACCCACCTAAGTGGGGGGCTATGCCCCTCTACCCCCCAACTAAATATACCAACTCTGAGATCACACTACAGTGGGGAAAAGGGCAAATTCATGATGATGACTGAGTGATGTTTTTCCCTATGAAAAACTTTGATTAAACAGACGCTCAGTGGAGTGAGGTTTAGACAAAGTGTGTTTGCTGAACAGTGATTCGGTGATTTGGGTTTTCAACAATGTGATTATAGACTCCCTGGGACACTAGCACATCTTGTATTTTTTATTCTCAGTTGGTCTAAACTGTGGAATGAAATTATGTTGAGAAAAATGTTTAGCATACATATTCATACTACAAAGGTTTAGCCAGTCAGGATAACTGAAGTCACATAATAACAGAATATTGCCATTACCAATTCTTCTTCTTCTTCTTCTTTTGGCTGCTCCCGTTAGGGGTCACCACAGCAGATCAACTGTTTCCATTTCTTCCTGTCCTCTGCATCTTGCTCTGTCACACCAACCGCTTGCATGTCCTCTCCCACCACATCCATAAACCTTATATTAGGCCTCCCTCTTTTCCTGTTACCTGGCAGCTTCATCCTTAGCATCTTTTTCTCAATATACTCTGTATCCCTCATCAGCACATGTCCAAACCAACGTAATCTTGCCTCTCTGGCTTTGTCTCCAAACCTTCCAACCTGGGCTGACCCTCTAATATACTTATTCCTGATCCTGTCCATCCTCGTCACACCCAGTGCAAATCTTAACATCGTCAGCTCTGCCACGTCAAGCTCTGACTCCTGCCTTTTTGTCAGTGCCACTGTCTCCAACCCGTATAACATAGCTGGTCTCACTACCCTCTTGTAGACCTTCCCTTTCACTCTTACTGGTACTCATATGTCACAAATCACTCCTGACACTCTTCTCCACCCACTCCATCCTGCCTGTACTCTCTTCTTCACCTCTCTTCCACATTCACCATTACTCTGAACTGTTGATCCCAAGTACTTAAACTCATTCACCTTCTCCACCTCTACTCCCTGCATCCTCACCATTCCTCTGTCCTCCCTCTCATTCACACACATATATTCTATCTTAGTCCTGCTGACCTTCATTCCTCTTCTCTCTAGAGCATATTTCCATCTCTCCAGGGTCTCCTCCACCTGTTCCCTACTCTCACTACAGATCACAATGTCATCTGCAAACATCATTGTCCACAGGGACACCTGTCTGATCTCATCTGTCAACCTGCCCATCACCATTGCAAATAAGTAAGGGCTCAGAGCTGATCCTTGATGTAATCCCACCTCCACCTTAAACGCATCCATCACTCCCACCGCAGACCTCACCACTGTCACACTACCCTCGAACATATCCTGTACCACTCTTACATACTTCTCTGACACTCCCGACTTCCTCATACAATACCACAACTCCTCTCTAGGCACCTTGTCATATGCTTTCTCTAAATCCACAAAGACACAATGCAACTCCTTCTGACCTTCTCTGTACTTCTTCATCAACACTCTCAGAGCAAACATTGCATCTGTAGTGCTCTTTCCTGGCATGAAACCATACTGCTGATCACTAATCATCACCTCCCTTCTTAACCTAGCTTCCACTACTCTTTCCCATAACTTCATGCTGTGACTGATCAGTTTAATCCCTCTGTCATTACTACAGCTCTGCACATCACCCTTATTCTTAAAAATCAGTACCAAAACACTTTTTCTCCATTCTTCAGGCATCCTCTCACTTTCCAAGATTTCATTAAACAATCTAGTTAAAAACTCCACTGCCATTTCACCTAAACACCTCCATGCTTCCACAGGTATGTCATCTGGACCAACAGCCTTTCTGTTCTTCATCCTCTTCATAGCTATCCTTACTTTCTCCTTGCTAATCCACTGCACTTCATGATTCACTATCTGCACATCATCCAACCTTCTCTCCCTCTCATTCTCTTCATTCATCAACCCCTCAAAGTACTCTTTCCATCTGCTCAACACACTCTCCTCGCTTGTGAGTATGTTTCCCTCATTATCCTTTATCACCCTTACCTGCTGCACATCTTTACTAGCTCGGTCCCTGTGTCTAGCCAATCGGTACAGGTCCTTTTCTCTCTCCTTAATGTCCAAGCTTTTATACAACTCTTCATATGCCTTATCCTTGGCCTTCACCACCTCTCTCTTTGCCATGCACCTCATCTCCTTATACTCTTGTCTACTTTCTTCATCTCTTTGACAATCCCACTTCTTCTTCGCCAGCCTCTTTGTCTGTATACTCTCCTGTACTTCTTCATTCCACCACCAGGTCTCCTTGTCCTCCTTCCTCTTTCAAGATGTCACACCAAGCACCCTTCTAGCCATCTCTCTTACTAGCTCTGCTGTAGTTACCCAGCTATTTGGTAACTCTTGACTGCCACCCAGTGCCTGTCTTAACTCTTCCCTGAACATCACCTCACAATTACCCTTTTTCAATTTCCACCATTTGATCCTTGGTGCTGCCCTCACACTCATCCTCCTCTTCTTGATCACCAATGTCATCCTACAAACCACCATCCTATGCTGCCTAACTACACTTTCCCCTGCCACCACTTTACAGTCTCCAATCTCCTTCAGATTGGCCCTTCTACATAAGATACATTACCAATTAACATCTCCATTTTATCCAAATATTTCCACTGAGTAACAGAATCAATGTTAGGAGTCTTAGAACAACATATTATGCTTATTGGTGATTTAATATGTGTCAAAATAATATCCATGACTACATGTTCCATCAAATTACCAACAGATTTTAAAACAGCTCAAATATTATGAACTAGTAATAAAAAACATCTGCCCCTTATCTAATTATGTAAACATTCAAATTTGGTATTACCTGGACTGCATAAATCTTCACAATTCCAACATTTAAATTTAAGTATCAGTTTATAGTTATAGCTGTTGACTAAATATTGCAGCTCCTGCATTTTATTACTCATGCTCTGTGTGTAGCAATAATAACATTGTATAACCTCATTACATCTTCCTGAGCTGAGTTCTGATTTCATTTGACATGTTTTCGTAAAAAAGTTAGAAGTTTTGCAGGTATTTTGTGTAACATGAAGTTAGTGCTGTATAGATTGAGATATACCTCATCCCTAGTGTACAGCCTGAAGTGAAATTTAGGGTTCCTATTAGAAGAGCAAATGCTTAAAATAGCGAAGGCTCTTCTATCGAACTTGAAAACCCAAAACTGCAAAATGTCAAAGACACGGAACAGCAATTTTTTTTCCCCAGGGAAAAAAATTGCTGGGCCATTCTCGAGACTTTTCTGTTTTCTCCGCTGCGGTGCGATCTCGGAGTTGTATATTTAAGTTGTGGGGGTATGAGGGGGCAAAGCCCCTCCACTTTATTTTGTTTGCACAGTCTTTTTTTTTTTTTTTTTGGATCACTGATCCAAGCCTTTGACATTTTGAAGTTTTGGGTTTTTCAGTTCGATAGAAGAGCATTCGCTATTTTAAGTGTTCGCTCTTCTAATATAGACCCGAAATTTACATTCCTCCCATTATATTATTAACTTTATAGTTTATAGTAAACATAACTGCCTCAGCTATGTATTAATGTAGTCCTGGGACTGCTGGAAGATTGGGAGCTTGAAAACAAAGCATTTGGACTACATTTTGTACCAAGGGAAGTAGACTTAAACTGCATTTACAATACTGCACTTATCTTACCTTTTGAACCAGTTTGGTGTGTTGTGTTTGAAGTTTATATGAAATTAAAGCTATTAATTTAAGGCATTTTCATAGTCTGCATGGCTTTTTTGTGGTTTCTTTGTTAGGTTTAGGTATTTCGACCTATCTGGGCCCTCATTTAATTTTACTATATTTTTACTAGCTCTCTTCTGAATTTGAAGCTACAGCTATACACTGATTTGGGTTTTACAGTACTCATTGTTATTGCTCTATGATCTTAAAATAGATTATCAGCATTGCTCATCTAATTCTGTGTTGTAGTCATTTTTCAGACTGAAAATAAAAAGACAGCTTTGGCCAGCTGTGTAAGTTGTAAATGGTGCCTGTGGTAATTACCCCATCCCCTGGTATTTTACATAACACAACCAGTCAGTCGTCTTAGTCTTGGGACTCCTGGAAGCTTTGAAGCTTGAAAACAAAGCATTTGGACTACATTTTGCATTCAGAGAAGTATATTTAGACTACATTTATAATTGCAATTAAAACTTTTAATATGTTTGGTGAGTTTGCGCTTTATCTGAAGTTAAAGCTATTGATTTAAGGCATTTTTATAGTCTGCAGTGTTTTTATGGTTAGTTTGCTGGGCTTAGGTGTTCTGACCCGACTGAGCCTTCATTTACTTTTATTGCATTTTTTGCTAGCCCTCTTCTGAACTTGGTCCATGTCCTTCCAGCCTATTCTTGTTGTGCTTTTATACTTGGATGCTTTTGACCTGCCTGTCCCTACTGCATATCCTGGCTTGGAAATTCTTCCCAGTCTCATGTTCTGCATACCTGGCCCTTAGAGGCCCTAGAAAGTCATCCCAGCCTCACCTCCTCTGCTCATCTTACTGGATATTAGCAGAAGAAACTGGGAAGGCCCTTCCCTAGATTATTATTGCACTTTGAAATTGCCTTAAAGTGTGTGTGTTCCTCATTGCTCATTTGTCTGCCATTGAATCATCTTGTGATTATTTGTAGCTATAACACCAAACAAGATGCAGCAAGGATAAATGAGTTGTTGGTAAAACAGTTCAAAAATATATCATAAAACATCCAACAGACCAAACAATGTTGTAGGAAGTCACGACTTCAGTGCTGTTTAAAAGCTGGAATGTCTTTTATTCATAAGGTAAGCGCTTTCATGGTGTCACCACCACTTCTTCAGACCATAACAGAGAACAGTACTTCACAAAACATATATATATATATATATATATATATATATATATATATATATATATATACACTCTCCAATTAATTCAAATGGACCAATAACAAACTTCAATGCATTTAACATTCTTAAAGACATACAAACAATAAAATACCATGCTCCCAATATTCTGTAAATAAAATCACTTGAATATTGCTTCATTCATTACTACACAAGTTGTGAAAACAAGAAAATTTCCTGTCATCCTAACTAATGATATGAAGATTAAAAAATGTATAAAAAATACAGCTAACAAAAAAATAAAACACATGGAGTGTATACCTAGCAAAAAGAAATATGTAGTATTATGCCAAAAAACATTCATTTCTCATGCAACCTGCTAAAATAAAATAAAACTATTTAAAAAGTTTCCTATTCTTCAGAATAGGTCTTATAGGGATTCTGTCATTGAGTCCCTTTCCTCTGTCTGCTTTTAGCCTGATTATCCACCTAATTTCTGAAGTTTCAGTATAGTTGGATATATCTCCCCCTCTTTCATTTTCCCATATTTCTTCTATTGCTAAGAATCTAAATGTGTGCTGCTGTCCCTCCTGACTAACATGTTTCGCCGTTCATTTTTTAATCTGCATATCATTAGTTAGGATGACAGGAAATGTTCTTGTTTTCACAACTTGTGTAGTAATGAATGAAGCAATATTCAAGTGATTTTATTTACAGAATATTGGGAGCATGGTATTTTATTGTTTGTATGTCTTTAAGAATGTTAAATGCATTGAAGTTTGTTATTGGTCCATTTGAATTAATTGGAGAGTGTATATATATATATATATATATATATATATATATATATATATATATAGATATATATATATATATATATATATATATATATATATATATATATATATATATGTTTTGTGAAGTACTGTTCTCTGTTATAGTCTGAAGAAGTGGTGGTGACACCATGAAAGTGCTTACCTTATGAATAAAAGACATTCCAGCTTTTAAACAGCACTGAAGTCGTGACTTCCTACAGCATTGTTTGGTCTGTTGGATGTTTTATGGTATATTTTTGAACTGCTTTACCAACAGCTCATTTATTCTTGCTGCATCTTGTTTGGTGTTATATTTATCGAGTTTTTGGTTGTGGCAAGGAGCAATGGCAGAAGGGAGCATCAACAGTCTCTTAAACAAGGATATTGAGATTGGACATACAAAGGAAATTCAGCAGATAACCTCAGGGTCGACAGCAGAAAAACATTTAAGTTTTGCTAAAGGTGGTGAGAATCCCCTTCTCACATCTATGTCCTTGAATAAGGATCTAGAAAATGAGAGAGATGAGATAGACTATGTTACTTTTATTAAGAATATACATAAAGTGGAAGACATTTTGTTTAAGATTAAGAAGTTGCAGGCACAGATACATCATATGGAAGCCTGACTAAGAAACCGAGTTATTCCAAGAGGCTTAAGAATTTTAAAGATGCCCAATCAAGGGGAACGTTGCCCTGAATTATTGTCCAGATGGCAGCAACTTAATTTGGAGACAAGTTTCAATTACATACATCTCCTTATTGAGTTCTCTGAGAAAGAGGAGAGAGCACTACAAATAACACTCAGTGAAGAACAGAAATCTTTATTTTCAAAGTTTCCACAGAAGCTGGTAGAGAAGAAATTAGATGTGATTATAGAATCGGTATCCATTTTTGACAACAAATTATTGCGCCAGAAATGGAACAAGTTGGAGAGGGATAAACGAGACTTTAAGGAAAATCAAATATTTGTTTGGCCCAGGACATACATGGAAAATCGGGGTATGAATAAAGAAACATGACCTGTTCAGTCCAATACAGAACTAAGTGATAATAACACTTTAAAAGAGACTGTGCCTTTAAATGAGCATTCTGAAGTACGTAAAAAAGCTTCCGCACCTTTGGTATCTGAGGTCACCAAAATGGTATCTACGAACATCACGCGATACTTGAATATGGCATTTGAAAAGACTGTGTCGTCTACAAAGGAGGGAGCACCTATACAGAAGGTGGTAACAACGTTAAATCCAGAATTGGATTTTCAAGTATTTCCAATCAGGAAACAATCGTTAAATCGAATGGAGGAACGTGATCGTTCATACAGCAGAGGTCAAACCAAGAGGAAGGAACATATATTGCCAGGAAATCAGCAGGTGAAAAGGAGATGGGAGACAAGTTCCCCTTAGTGTGGAATATATCGCAAAGGGAACTTACTGAGCATGAATTCAGTGTCCTTAATAAAGGACTATCATTTATTCCCACACAGAATGCGGATATAACAGACACAATTATTGACTTGAAAATATTTGGCAGGAATGTACTGTTAAAACTGTTGTTTAAGGACCAACATGGTAGTAAAGAAATGTTTTTTAGGAAGCCTAGTATGTTTATACCTCCGAGTAATCCGGTGGTGGATGTTTATCTACAACTTTGTGAGAATGATTTGTTTGAAGCATTTGACAAACAACATAATGGAGGTAAGAACTTTAATTTGAGTTACAGTGAGTATGAGGCCTTGAAGACACTACAGATGGATGATGAAATAATCATTAAACAAGCTGATAAGGGTGGTTTAGTAGTAGTAATGGATAAGAACTACTACTATTGTAGGATGTATGAAATGCTGGGTGATGCTAATGTATACTCTGAAATAAACATGAAGACAATGAATGTTATGCTGAGGAGAATGGATGAAATGCTCTATGAGAACCTTTTGAATAATGAAATCACACTAGATTTATATAATTATTTTAAAGTGGAACACACGAGAATACCTAGTATACATGGCTCACCAAAGGTCCACAAAAATCCAACAGAGCCTCCCATGAGACCAATCATCTTTGGGGATGGAGTACACAACCTATATTGATATTTGTGGAAAACAGTTGAGGCAGATTGTCAATAAAAACAAATACATATTGAGAGACTCCCAACATTTTTTAGAAGATCTTTTTGGATTTTTAGAGCTAGAGAAAAGTAGCCAAAGAATGTTACTAGTAATGTTGGACGTCCACTCACTTTTTACTTCAATTCCCAATAAAGAGGGAGTTGAATATTTAAGGGAATATTTAATTAATGAAAGTGGTGAGAAGCACGTAAAAACTGATTTGCCATCTCATGGAATTGATTTTGAGTAATAATGTCATGTTATTTGAACATCAGTTATACCTACAGAAAGATGGGGTGGTGATGGGCACCCCATCAGCGAATAGTTATGCCAACATAGTGATGGCCAATTGGGAGAATAAATATATTTTGAATAATGACAACTGGCTGCAACTCAGATTTTATAGGCGCTTTGTAGACGACCTTTTTATGTTATGGCATGGTGATAGTAATATGTTAACCACTTTCCATACATATATTAATCAAAGCACTCAGTTTCTGAAGTTTTCCATCAAAAGTACTTATGACGAGTTGGATTTTTTAGATGTTAAGATAATGTGCAACACAGAGGGTGAATTTTCAACTAGGGCACATAGAAAAGAGTGTCACAGAAATGCAATTTTGCGTAGGGGAAGCATGCACCCCCAACATATCTTTAGAAATGTAGTTAAGGGGCAGTCCTTACGGACATCGAGGTTAACTGCCAGGGATGATGATTTTAAATGTGAACTCACTGAATTTAAGGAAAGGTTGTCAAGGAGGGGCTATAATGACTCACATACAGAAGGAATACTAGGAAGGGCTGGTGAATGGAGAAAGAATATAGGTAAACCCTAATTTTCATCTAAAACAACTTTAGACAGAACAGTTTCATTGAAAAGTAAGGTGAACACAGGAGTAAGGGTACAGACATACTATACTAGAAATACACACATAGTAACTGATGTAATAAGGAAACACTGATCCATTTTAGTATCAGACCATGAACTTAAGAATATAGTAGGTGATAAACCAAATTTTCTTTTTAAGAACAGAAAAACAATACAGAGGATGCTGTGTTATCCAAGGGGAACAACAATGAGGAATAATAGTAGAAGAGGTACTAGCACCTGTAATGCATGTAACCAGTGTTGCTATATACTACCAACAGTTTTAACCATCCTGATACAGGACGAACACTGTCCTTTCAAGTGTCAGCTGATTGCAACTCAATGAATATTTTTATTTATTTTTTATTTTACATTTGTTGACCGGGCTAGTCTGGCTGGATACATGTCCATTTTCAGCAGATGCCTGAGGAGAAAAGCTCCACTATATACTAGAAGGTAACATAAAAATAGTACAATGGGATGCAAAATTATAAGCATGACAAGAAAATTAGTCCAATGTGATCTATTTGGCAATATGCAATGTCTGTTCTGCATATTATGTGGGGAAAACGAATAGAAAATTCAGGTACAGGATAAGGGAACATATAAATAATATCAGGAAAGTGACCCTTACCAATGCACTGGTGAAGCATGTTAGTCAGGAGGGACAGCAGCACACATTTAGATTCTTAGCAATAGAAGAAATATGGGAAAATGAAAGAGGGGGAGATATATCCAACTATACTGAAACTTCAGAAATTAGGTGGATAATCAGGCTAAAAGCAGACAGAGGAAAGGGACTCAATGACAGAATCCCTATAAGACCTATTCTGAAGAATAGGAAACTTTTTAAATAGTTTTATTTTATTTTAGCAGGTTGCATGAGAAATGATTTTTTTTGGCATAATACTACATATTTCTTTTTGTTAGGTATACACTCCATATATTTTATTTTTTGTTAGATGTATTTTTTATACATTTTTTTAATATTCATATCATTAGTTAGGATGACAGGAAAACAGGAAATTTTCTTGTTTTCACAACTTGTGTAGTAATGAATGAAACAATATTCAAGTGATTTTATTTACAGAATATTGGGAGCATGGTATTTTATTGTTTGTATGTCTTTAAGAATGTTAAATGCATTGAAGTTTGTTATTGGTCCATTTGAATTAATTGGAGAGTATATATATATATATATATATATATATATATATATATATATATATATATATATATATATATGTGTGTGTGTGTGTGTGTGTGTGTGTGTGTGTGTGTGTGTGTTTTGTGAAGTACTGTTCTCTGTTATGGTCTAAAGAAGTGGTGGTGACACCATGAAAGCGCTTACCTTATGAATAAAAGACATTCCAGCTTTTAAACAGCACTGAAGTCGTGACTTCCTACAACATTGTTTGGTCTGTTGGATGTTTTATGATATATTATTTGTAGCTAGTTGTTACACATGTTTCTGATACCTTTTCAGTTGTCGCTAACTAAAGTTTTTTTTTACATTAAGAAGACAAGCAATTCTAGTGACAGAAGGTAGTCTGGTCTATCTGATTTGGGATAGACACAGGTAGGCAAGTGAGAATTACTTGTTGTAGCTAGTTGTTTGATTTGTTTCTGATACTATTCACTGTTGGCTAGCTAAATTATGTTTTTACATTAAGACGACTAGGACTGCAATTCTCATGGGAGTAGAAATGTAACCTGGTCTATCTGAGTTGGGGAGCACAACATGGGGCTTAAACAATTACTTGTTGTAGCTAGTTGGTACCTTTTCACTTTTGGCAAACCAAGTGTGCTTTTACGTTAAGAAGACAGGGACTGCTATTCTTGTGGCAGTATTAAATTAGCCTGGTCAGTCTGAGCTGGGAAACACACAGGGAGGGTTAAAGTGATATTGTTTCATCAGCCAGAGGGTTTGTTATGGACTTAGTTGTTTGGCATTAATCTGCATTTGAGAGCTACTTTTGTTATGCTTTTACATTAAGAATTTCTAGGGTCATCCATCTTGTGGCATATTGTGTTTGCCTGGTCTCTCTGAGTTGGGAAGCATTCCAGGGAGCTCAAAGAGTAGTCATTTATTGGCCAGAGGGTATGGCCTTTGCTTTTCAGCTCTTTCTGTCTGCTATAAACTAGGTTTTCTTTCACTGAACTGTTCGCTGTGCAGTGGTGGTTAGCAGTACCCTGTATAGTAGCAAACCTATAATGCTAATTCTTAGGACTTTAAACTGTAACACAGAAAGGCTTTGCATGGAGCTAAGCTTAGGACACTTAGCACATCAAACAGCGCTAATATTAGATCATAGCACTACCTAACATTTTACCATTAACCCTAAATACCACTTAGTGCCTCCTGTAAAATGAAGATCCTAAACCACAATAGTCAAACCCTAACACAGGTCTTGACAACATGGATTTGCAATTCTCTAATGTCTCTGTTGTCAGCTTGGTAGATATGGGTATCCTAAGAAAGTGAAGCAATTGTTCCTCATGTACTCAGACAATCTTTTAATCTTTAAACAAACTAACACAGTATGACAGAGATGTATATACATAACTTTCTTGAAGGCAAAACTCTCACTTACAAACAAGTTTGTCAAGAATATACACACTATAAACCCAGGAATAACTAATGTTATAAATAACTAATTAACCCATTATTAGTTATAAAATAACTAATAAACCCAGGAATAACTAATAAATAATGTTGGAATGCTTGTAGAAACAAACTATACAACAAGAGGATGAAACTAGCCTGTACAAGCAACCTTAATATCCAATCCTCTATAGGTGACCTCACAAATCAACTAAGAACTCAGAAATGTCTCCATGTGCAAGAAATTAATCTTGAGAGTTCTGATAATTCTTTGTTGAGGGAAATATATAATTTAAATGTACAATGTCAAGAAGTGCAGTGAAAACAGTGCATAATTTAGTTGTATTTAAAATGTAGCTAGTGCATTTCTTTCTAGGACTAAAACTTAATGTTTTCTGAAAGCATGCAAGACATTTATTTACAAATCAGAGGGGAACAGAGATAAGAAAAGAACAGACAACAATCAGTATACATGGAAACACAGAATGTGATATGTACTTTGGCATGGGTAACCTTAATTTTAGATCAGGTAATGTGTGTGGGTGCAGCTGTCAATTTGGGGCAATTGTTCCTACCTGAAGGTTTAAACTTCATTTGTTGAAAATGTGCATAGTGATGTGTGCTTGTTCTAAGTTAATAGGGGATGGGGATGTTCTGAAAATGTAGTTAGAGTTTTGTTTGAGGGTCTTCATTAAAGTAAAAAATCTTGAAAAATGTGAAATAGGTTCAAACGGATATGAGAAAAAACATATATATAAACGATCAGCCTGCCAAACATTAATGCATGCAAGTAAGACAAAAATTGGAATGTCATATAGAATAGCTTTTTATCATAATAGCTACTCTAGCCGTACTATCTTGAAGCACAGATGGTCTTACAGGTATTAACAAAAATGAAAGAATACTGAATTATATTAAGAAATGCAAATGGCAATACTCAAAGAGACACATTTGGAAAGAAAAGAGCATGTGAACTTGATAAGGATTTCAGGATGGATATTCAGCAGAATATCATGAACAAAGTAAAAGGGGAGTAATAATACTGATTTCTACAGGGACTCCAATAGTGACAGAAGTGGAAATGGCAGGTTTGTGGTAGTAAGGGGAGACTAGCAAGGGGGGAGGAGTACACTGACATGCATTTATATTTCACCAAAAACTGCTATTATGGAGCATAAGAAAATTTGGGGAAAATAATCAAATTTCAGTAGGGAATTTTACTTATAGGTGGGGACTGGAACTTGATTTGTAAAAGTGAGGCTATATCAGGGTGACCTAGAAGGTAAAATATAATGAAGGAGGTAGATTTTTGCAGAAATTTATAAAAATATTTGATATGGGAGACTTGAATTTAGTAGTAGGAGCATGGATAGAATTTATACATTATTCCCCAAGGTACAATAACTGGGCTAGACTAGATAGAAATTATATTTTATAGGAACATGTGCATTTCATTGAAAACTTTGGCACATATCTAATAACTATTTCAGATAATGCAGCAATACAAACTAAGATCAAAATGCAGGGTAATGAAGTAAAAATGAGAGACTGATGCTTTTATTTGAGAGTTAATAGAGAAGGCTTGACATTTCTTCAGAAGTGATAAGTAATGAGTGGGATAAAATGAAATTGGGGTTTAAAAATAGGGTAGAAATAAAGGAGAAAGAGATATGGTTAAGAAGTAATGTGAGTTATTTAGAGGGACTCACAAAAGTATTGTAGAGTAAAGGGAACCTCACAGAAGAAAGAACAGGAGCAGCTAAAGAGAAAATAAGGGAGTGTTTGGATAATATGCATGAATTTAAAAAGATTGCTATTAAGCAACTCTTTTTTATAACAACTCCAGAGCACAAAAACTTTTAGCATAATGACTTAGGCAACAGAAAGGTTTGTCAAACTTAGCGAGATTATAACAAGAAAAATATCCAGAGATCCTGTAGATGAATTAGGGATAATACGGAAATTTTATGAAAATTTTGTATAAAGCAGAGGAATGTGGAAAACAAGAAAAAGGACAAATGAAAATATCTATGGAAGACTTAATTATGCCAAGGTTAGAGGAAGATAAGGCTGAACAACTAATAGCTGAGATAGGAGGAGATGAGATAAAACAGTGATGTATAATCAATCTGCCTGCAAGTCTCTAGGAACAGATGGTATTCCTGTGGAGGTTTAGAAGCTAGGAGAAAAGAAAGTGATAAAGATCCTGTAAATGTTGTTAAATAATATTTTAAAAGGAAAATGAGCAGGGAAAAGACCAGTCAGACTCAACTTCATATAGATACATTACAATTTTAAACCATGATTATAAAGTATTTATGTTTATAGCAGCTAAAATAATGGCAAATGTGTTACCAAAATTGATAGAAATCCATCAATGTGGTTTCCGGAGGGGTGGAAAACATTTGTATTAATAGAACAATGATGATCAAGAAGAAAGCAGAATGCACCATTGTTGTTGGTGGGTCATGATGCAGAGAAAGCATTTAACATAATAAGCTGACATTTTATGAGTAGGAAAATAGAAGCATATGCATTTCCTAATACAATAATAAAGTTAATTATGAGGATATATGAAGGATCGGAGGCAATAATTATAGTGGGGAAGGTTCCTTTCTGATAAGGTAGGTTTGAAAAAAAGATCCAGGAAGGGATGCCCTCTTTTCCCTTTGTTAGTTGCATTATATTTAGATCCATTGTCAAAGAAAATATGGGACTCAGAAATTCAAAGATATAATTGGTATAATAATCAAGAAAAGTTGACTTTATTTGCAGATGATATTACTTTTTACTTGACAGACCTAGAAAAGGACATATTGGTGTTGTGGAACATTATGAGACAGTTTAAAGACTTTTTGAGATATAAAATTAATGAAGATAAAACAAAGGCCATAGCAGTAAATTATGTACACACACACAAATTGGTTCAGTAATTAGGTGTGATAAGATAAAATATTTAAGAGTATGGATTAAAAGCTCTTTTGTTATAACAGCTAAGAATATGTGGAAGAGATTAAATAACACAAAACTGAGAAAGTGGAAGTTTTTGTTTATGGATATAGATAGCAAGATACAAGCAGTGAAAATGTTTTTTGTCTCTTTATGTACAAGTCAGATGTATTTTATCAGCCAGATGAGAAGTTGTGGACAATAATAATTAAAGCTCTGAATGAATTTATGTGGGAGGGAAAGAGTGCAAGAGTTATGCGAGACAAGTTGATCCTCCCAATAAAACAAGGTGGTTTAGAATTTCCTGATTTGAATAGATATTTTAGAGTTACACAGTTAAGGCTCATATACCTTACACAAACAGAAGGTTATAATTCAAAATCGAAAGTTATAATGATAAAGCAGGGAGGTACCGTTTAAGAAGTAAGAAGAGAGAAAGAGAGGGATTTTGAATGCAGATCATTATGGAAAATAATAACAACCATAAAGAATGTTATATTCATAGCACTGCAGAAAAAAAATATTCTTAAGAACTTAGCCAACACAGTACTGGAGAAAGAAAATTTTGCCAATAGGGATGACTGCAAGTAGGGGTAAAGACAATAGGCAGAAGGGGGCAGGAACTTACTGGAGAAAACTGGCAAATGAACCAATGTACTGGGAGCAAACAACTAGAGATGGAAAGGTAATAGAGGTGGATGAGGCCAAGAAGAAGTTTAGACTGCAAATTAGAGAATACCTTCCTTCCCAGGAACTGATATCAGAGTATAGACAAAGAGAATGGGATTGGGGAGTCCAAAGTGAAAGACCTGCACAGGTAGAGTTTTTAGTCAACTCTAGAACAGAAGCTGTTGTTATAAAAGGGATGATTAGTAGGACATATAAAATATTGCACAATAACTAGATGAATCAATCCAAGCAGGTTAGAAGAGATTTGGAAGAGAGATTGGAAAAGCAATTTACAGGGGTACAATGGGAGGTCGTATGTATGACTCCCTAGTATGCAATAAAGTCTAGAAAGTTTAGGATGTGTGCTTGGAAGTATGTGCATAGGTATTTGTATACTCCAATCAGACTTCAACAACTTTTTTCTTCTGATAAATACTAAATGTTGGAGGCTGGATGGGGAAAAAGAGATAACTGGGAGCATGTTTTTAGGGAGTGTAATGAGTTGGCAGATTTTAAAAATTCCCTACAGAGCACTCTGTCAGAAATATTGAGTGAGCAAATGGCTGTAACTAAAGATATGATTCATTTGAGCTGAATCTGAATTTCCTAGATATAGTAAAACCTTAGTAAGTGAAATTATGTTGACTGCCAAAAAAATTGCTATACAATGGAAATCAAAGTCTAAAGTGACTGCATTTGAAGTATTGAATATTGTAAAAGTGATAAAAGAATTGGAAAAGGGAAGGAGCAAATTACATATAAATAAATGGAATTTGTAGGAACAATACATGCAGAATAATGTTAAGGAAGAGGAGTAAGGTTTAAGGGAAGACAGGACTTCATTAGATTTATGTAATTTATTTATTTATTTTATTTTATTTTACATTTGTTGACCGGGATAGTCTAACTGGATTTATGTCCATTTTCAGTAGAGTCCCGGGGAGATAAGCTCTAAGAGATTAAGTAATTAATATTGGAGTGATGACAACTTATAAAGAAAGAAAACAGATGTGAGGTATAATGTATTAAATTAAAAATGCTAATATGGTTTGTTTTATTTTTGCTAATGTATGTATGCCTATGTCTTACGTGCTAATTTAATAAAGGTGTTTAAAAAATAGGACAAGTATTAATGCTAAATTTTGTCAGTTGTCACCAGCCAAGGTAGGAGGTCAATGAAAAGGCATACTAACGATAATGCTAATGCTAATACTAATACTAATACTAATACTAATACTAATACTAATACTAATACTAATACTAACACTAATACTAATACTAATACTAACACTAATACTAATACTAATAATAAAATAATTGCTGGGTTGCACTTTGTGCCATTGGTGAGGAGTTAACCTGCTCTATTTCAATGTCCTCTTCTTTACAGATAAGAGCAGAACTTCAGCTACTCAGGCTATCCCTTTACAGCCAGCTCTCTCTTGTACCATGTCTGTAGTTTTATCACAACTGATGTTGTCACAGACAGTGGTTTTCCTCTGTGCTTACAAACCATTGCCCAATAGTCATCTAACATTTGGTGTTATTTAGCTGCACACTGGTTGAGTGATAAATAGCAGGTGTTGCAATAATATTGCACTCTGAAGAAATATTTATGTTGTAAGTTTCAGACCCAGTTACTGGAAACTGTAGAATTTGGACTGCATACCTCTGATCAAATGTAAGCTCATATATTTCATGATTTTCAATATATTTGTCCAAGATTTTCAGCATATAAGTCATATAAGCTCTACTTTAAATAAAAGTACTAAAATATTCATGCTTTGCTTAGAAGGTGATTTTTTTCAACAAATATAAAATTTCTTCCTGGAATGTAAATAAGAAAAATAAAATTCAATTTATGTGTGCAAATGATGATATTTATTTTTTGATGTACAAAATTTCTTTCTGGAATGTAAATAAGAAAAATAAAATTCAGTTTATGTGTGCAAATGATGATATTTATTTTTTGATGTACTGTGTAGAAATTTGTATATTCAGATTTAAGATTAAAATATTGAAAAGTGTGTTAGTTATGAAATGGAGATGGACAAATGAAGTATACACTGAATAGTTTAACATTTGCAAATTTATTGTCTCAGATCTTGACTGTGCGCATCTCAATTTACTATATCACGAGCAACGATGGTCACCTTTTGGAATAGTATTTGCACAATGACAGAGATCTAGTTCATTAAAAATAATGGAGGGACAAAAGCCAAAACCAGGGACAGATTTTAAATATTGTTGTTATAAACTTAGAAAGTTGATTGAATTACAAGATATTGATAGAATAACAGGTTATGGTTTAACAAGTATTTTCTCAAGGATATGCAGTCTGAAACTCAAATCATCATCATCATCATCATGGGTTAGTACTAGGCTAACTGCCCTTGTGAGCCATTTTAAGCCTAGCCTGTCTGTCATTATTTAGTGGCTTAAATTCTCAATGATTTCCAAGAAAAACACACATTTTACAAGAAACAGACTAAAAATATAAACCAAGAATCAGGACACTGAGCAAAAATCTGGACAGTTGAGAGGTCTGTGCACAACCAGTTATGCATCAATATAAGAGCAACAAACATACAGAAACATTTGATGTTGCAGTAGTGAAAGATGCTCAGGGTTGCAGCAGCACACAGGGATTGATAACCAATGTGTCCCACTGCATCACTGGCACAAAAGTCATCTATATCACTGCTCCCTGTATAGGGAAATTCCACCACATCACCTATTGGTAAGTATGGGCACTATGGCAAGCAGACTCCTCCCTCTCTCTCTCTCTCTTTATATATATATATATATATATATATATATATATATATATATATATATATATATATATATATACACACACATATATACAAATGTTGCTCATCTCTCTCTCTCATATGTTCCCACTGTATTTCAAGTGATGCAGGATGCTGACTGCAGCCCTGGTTGATGATGCCCGATGCCTACAAAGAATCCAGTATTGGTGAACAGCAGTATAACCTCCCTCAATATAAATTGTCAGCTGCTTAGTTTCCCAGAGCTCCCATCTGCTTGGCACCCTTGCTACACTCTGAAAAGAGTCCTGCGTTAATCCAGCTACATTCTTGCTACATAAGAGATTTATTTCATTGTTTTGCACTTGCTTTATTTTTGCATTATTTGTTGATTTTGCCTTTAAATCATTCTATAGGTCCCTAATATTTGAAATTGCATTGTCAAGGTAGTTTGTTTAAGTTGTTTGTTGTAGCATTACACTTGCAAGCAATCATTCTCGGTGTTATTACATCAAGAGGTTATCAGTGTCATGCACAGACAAATACACACAGAAAGTAAATTGTATCTATAAAACTTCTCTTAGAACTGAAACCTGTAACTTAGTGTGGCTAAAACAAAGCCATTGTATGGAAACAAGCTTAGAAAAGCTAGTTTGCACATTAAACAATACTGCTAGAAAATCTTAGCACACTCTAACATAGTCTAGTGCCAAACCCCAGAGACCACCCAAAGAGGCCTCTGTATAACCCAGTCTACTACCTGCAGTAGCCAATCCAAATATGGGTCTGGACAAAATGGATATGCAATTTCCAAATGTCTCTGTAGCCATCTTGGTAGACACGGCCATCCTGTGACATGTCTCATGTTCACAGACAACCATTTAAAACTTAGTGCCTTTTTTAGGCGGTGTTCCAAAGACCAAATTACCACAGTGACAGCTACAAACAAATGCAATCTGAGGGTCATGCTGTTCAATGCTACAAATCTAAATCTCAAAATACACTTGCTCAAAGCACTCCTTAAAGTGGAGAACACTGACATTTGTGTTGTAATAGAGACCTGGTTCAAGGCAGCAGAAAGCACCCCTTCACTACCAGGCTATAACTCATTCCGCACCTTTCGGCCCCAGAACTTGGACCGAAGCTCCAAAGGCGGTGGTGTTTTCATTTTCATAAAGAATGCGCACACCTCCAGACTAGGTAGCCCAACATAATGCATCAGAGATACTTCAGGTGCAGCTAACATTGGATAAGACAGCGATTCAGGTCATAGCCTGCTATAGGTCCCCAACCATGTCCCAAGACTCAGACTCCACGTTCTTAAGCACCCTGGAGAATATTAAGGTCCAGCCTAACACTTTCATACTGGGCAACTTCAACTACCCCTCCATTAACTGGGAAAACTACTCATGTACCAATACATTGCCCAATGTTTCCTGGAATTCATTAATTCCAATGCCTGGACCAGCTCGTTCTTACCCCCACTAGAGGTAGCAACATCCTTGACCTGGTCATTACTACCATGGGCGACCGTTGCTCTACACCAGTAGTCAACTCCTCCCTGGTTAGATCTGACCACAAACTAATCACCTTGGAAATTCACATTCCTCCCATGCCCCCCACAAAGGTAACCACCATGAAAAACTTCTCCAGAGCTAACTTTGCACTCCTAAAAACAGAGGTGGCTAACTGCATGGCACCCATACAAATGGAGAATAGTTGCATGACCGCCAAATCATACACCAATGCACTGTACGAACACATACACAAATGCATGGATCTCGCCATACCCAACAGAACCAAGACGCTGTCCTCCAATAAAAAGAAGCCAATCTGGTGGTCTCCTGCCATAAACAAACTCTACAACAGAAGGAGGAAACTGATGTGGAATAAGGCAAAGTCCCAAGACTGGAAAAACTCTCTTATCAGCCTCAACAAAAAGTTGAAATCCCTCATCAAATCCTCTAAAGCTAGCTATGAAAACAGAATTGCAGCAGATAGTAAAGACAACCACAAGGCCATCTATAGTTATGTAAAGAATCTCCACGGCAATAGCCAGATTTGCTCCGAGCTACTGTACAATGGTACCTCCTATACTGAGCCAACAGATATTGCCAATATACTGGCCGACAGCTTCAGTGCCAACTTTACCCCTCCCCCCAAAGGACCAATCACAATACCAGTAGCTTGCCAGGCACCTAGTATTACTGCTGGACAGGTTAAAACAGCACTCTCTAAGGCCAAGAATACAGCTTCTATGGGACCTGACAATATCCCTGTCTGTATACTATATGAACTACAGAGTGAACTGGCACCTCAACTGTGTGCCCTGTTCAGTCACAGCTTCACCTCAGGCTTTGTCCCTACTGAATGGTGCACAGCTACAGTCATCCCTCTCCACAAAGGAGGGACGACTACAGACCCTGGGAACTATCGCCCCAATTAGCCTGACGAGTCTGATATGCAAAGCTGTGGAATGCATCATCGTGGACAAAATAAACAAGGATATAGGTAATTTCCAAACTCTGGATCCCATACTGTTTGGTTTTGTGAAGAGTAGATCATGCCTGCTCAATATGGTCAACTTCTTTGAGTCAGTGACCAGAGCTGTGGATGAAGGCAAGGTGGTTCATACAGCCTACCTTGATCTGGCCAAGGCCTTTGATACCATTCCCCACTCAGGAATCATAGAAAAACTCACTAAGCTAGGCATCAGCCCCTATATCACTAGGTGGGTTGCAAACTGGCTCACAGATAGAGCCCATAGTGTGAAAGTAGCTGACTCCAAGTCAGACTGCTGACCAGTCACAAGTGGAGTCCCACAGGGTTCAGTCCTGGGCCTCTCCGGTTTGGTATCTACTTCTCTGAAGTCCAGGCCAACACGAAGGGACTCTGGCTGACAAAGTTCACAGACGATTGCAGGTTGGGAGCTATTATTAACTCCCCAAGTGATGCTGACATTCTACAGAAAGGCCTCACTGAGACCAACGGCTGGTGTCAGAACCATGGCCTTAAGCTCAATGTCAAAAAATGTGTCGTCATCCTCTTTGGGAAAAACCCGGTTCCCATAAATTACCACATTAATGGTAGTCCACTGAACACAGAAGGTGTTATAAGAGATCTGGGAACACAGGTTGACTGCAACCTCTCTTTTGACCAACACATTGCCTCTGTGGTCAGAAAGTCCTTCTATGTGGCACATCTCATTACTAAGGGTTTTGCATCCAGGAAGAAAGAGGTCATTGTCTCCCTCTACTCTTCCCTCATTAGGCCAGTCATCGAGTACAATGCCCCATTTGGCATGTACCTCACTCGACACCTGCAACAACTGGAGAAGCCACAAAAGTACATCAAAAAGAGGATCCTAGTCCTTAAACACTTGTCCTATATGGACAGATTAAAAAAACTCAAACTATTCTTTCTCATATTGCCTACTTAGAGGCAATCTCTGCTTGACTTACAAAGCCATGTTTGACCCAGCTCTGTTAGAAATGCTACTTCATACTTGCAGGCACAATGGTCCCTAGACTTTATTAACACAAATACTCTTGTCCAGATAGTGTGCACCCCCACTAGAGGTTCAGATATACTGGACCTGGTCTTCACCATTATGGGACAGTGCTGTAACCCCCCAGTGTCGTATCCTCACAGGTGAGGTCAGACCACAAACTGTCTCCCTTGAAATAAAATCAAGTCTGTAACCCTAACAAACCCCCTGATAGTTAGGAGCTATTGCAAAGCAAACTACATCTTATTAAGAGATAGCATGTCAAAATTCAATGCCCCTCCCAACCCAAGTTCACAACAACCTATGTGGAATTGTTCACAGAGTCCTTGTAACAACCATAAAAATGGATGTATACAGGCTGCTGTACTTTGTACGAGTAAGCCCAGCATAACCACTAAAAACAAATCACACAAGTGGAATCTTAATCTTAATAGGATGTACAAGAAAAGGAAAAAAGTCACAGCTATAATCAGGAAGAGCAACTCCCATAATAATAAAAGCCATCTAATTAAAATAAACAGGAACCTAAAAGGACTAATTAAGTCCAACAAGGCCAGTTATGAGGTCAAGATGGCCTCACAGGCTAAGGATAACCACAAGACTTTCTACAGCTATGTCTGAAACCAAAAAGGCAGCATACATCAGTGTGGATGACAAATTAAGCTCAAACTTCACCCCCCACTCCCTCCCTCCCTGCCTTGTCCCCATGAAATACTTACTAGTGTAACCTCCACCCAACTATTAAGAGGGAGCAGGTCCTGGTGGCACTTTCTAAGGTCAAAACACGGTCTCAATAGGTCCTGACAATATGCTGGGATGCCTCCTAAATAGCTTGAAAATGTGACCTATTAGGACTACGTCATTCACTTTTCAACTATAACCACAAAATAGGCTTTATGTCATAAGAATGAAGGACTGCAATACTTATCCTGCTTCTCAAGGGTGGACCATCAACCAACCCCAGAAACTACAGACCTATTAGTCTGGTATGCAAAGCCATGGAATTAATTATCATGGAAATGAAATGATCACCCAGAACATAGGCAACCTTCAGCCACTGGAACCAACCCAGTTTGGCTTTGTCAAAGGAAGGTCATGCCTACTAAACCTGGTGGACTTCTTTGAAAAGATCACCAAGGAAATGAATGAGGGGAAAATGATGCATGCCAGCTACCTGGACTTGGCTAAGGTGTTCAGTACAATACCACACTTAGGCATAGTTCATAAACTTATGAAGCTGGGCATAAACCAATACACAACTCACTGCACTGCCAGCTGGCTCACAGACAGGACCCAAGAAGTCAGGATTGGTGATACCACTTCCATTAAGAGACTGACCACCATCAGGGTGCATTGGCATCTACATCTCAGAGGTAAAGGTTAATGTTAAGGTCTTTTGGCTGACCAGTTTTGCAGATGACTGCAAACTGGGGTCTATCATAGATTCCATCTATGACACAATCATCTTACAATAGGGTCTAACACAGGCAAATGACTAGTGCCAAACTCATGGACAAAAACTAAATGCCAAGAAATACATTTTGGTATCTTTTGGGAAAACTGTCACCCAGGCTAATGTCCCCACTTTATTTGACCCTTATTAGACCAATCTTTGAGTATAATGCCCCCTTTGGCATGTAACTGACCAGACATAAGCAACAGTTGGAACACCCTCAAAAGTTCCTTACCAGGAGAATCCAGGGTATAAACACATTGTGTTATACTGATCATCTTAAAGCCCTAGCTCTATACTCTTGTCTCCTACAGGTTATTGAGAGACAATCTATGCTTGGCATAAAAGGAATCCTTGGATCCAGCACTGATGGACCTTTTGCACATCCACAAAATGAACCGCATCAGAACCATTAGATCCAAGGATTTAAATTTTGCTTGTAACATAAATAAGACATGTTAGTGAGACAGATACTGTATGTGTCTCAGAGGATCCCCATACTCTGGAACAGGCTCCCCATCCATATGAAACAGAGTCCATCCCTAACCCTATTTAAGCATAACTTTGACCAATAGATGGGGAATTGGAAATTCACTCTGGTTTGGCCTCCATGTCTCTGACAGACAGAGGCAGACAGTAATGCCTAAACTAACATATTCCCCACATAACCTCTAGAAACTTTCTAACATACCCACTCCTAATAACACCCATAATACACAGGGACACAGTTGGGTTGGATTGCATAGCTAGGCTTATAAAGGCCCTGGTGATTGTTAGCCTAGTATATACCTATGAACCTATAACATTTCTGACATGCAGACAAAAAACATTACTTAGCATGTTCTTGGCCTGCTGATGGCAAGATTTCACTGCCTGGATATATTTAGGGGGAACTGTACAGTATGGCCCTGCCAGGACTTGCAAGATGTTTGTAGAATATTCATGCTGTATAATATTTATTAAGAAAGATGCAGAACAGCTATACATCCAGGAAATCTTTTTATCCACAACTGCTGTCCCTGTTACAGCTAGCCCACCAACAACATCTAGCAACAGCAGTGAGACTGCGAGACATTGAGCAGCAGTCTTCCCTCCCTGTCCCCAAGATAATGATGAGCACAGTATGGCAGTGAGACTCAAACATCATCATCAACATCATCAATTCCAGCAGTATGTATCCATGATGAACACACAATGACATTGTGATGTCACAGAATAAACATGATGCATGCAGTGTTATCTAAAGGCTGTGTTTGGCAGTGCATGTCAAGCCACACCATGTATCAGACATCTCCATTTACACTACATAAGAAGGAGGGTAGAGTGGGTCACACTCATCATCATATGCCCAAGTGCCTACAGACACAAAGACCTATGGCTGACATTGCAAACTGGGTGGGGGCCATGTCATTGGAGGTTGACATGGAGGGACTTGTAAGACGGGTTAGTATGTACCATACACAGTGTCCTTTGTTGAGTGGGATGGGGTGTCACTACAGTACTATGACTGGGAGAGGGTTGCCACTATGTGATCATGATCTGGGGCCTCTGTGCCAGCATGTTGTGGCAGAACTGCCTGTTTCCAGTGACAGATATGTTGTGCTACTGCTGGAAAAGGACCTGTAAGGGACTCCGATGGCAAAGTGCTATCCCTGGAGGCTGGTAGATATTTTCACCAATGATGCAGGATGATGAAGTGAGATACTCTTATATCTGCAGGAGCAGACTATGTGCCCTGCAATAGCCTTTTAATGCAACCACCTTATGAACGCATCCCCCTGACTCCAAACAACACTGCCAAACAGGGCAGTGATGGTGGCATATGCCATCTTCTATGTGGAGGTAGAAATAGCAGCAATGTTTGTCACCAGAACCCTCATGAGACCTAAGATGACATCATCCCTGGAATCCATGGCCTCACCAATATGTTGGCACTGATAGGTGATAGTCTAATGGAAGTCACACACCACACTGATTTCCTCTATGTCAGCATGGCTAGCAGCATACTGCACTCAGATGATAGCCCTGCACTTCACAAGCATAGCCTACATTGCAGAGTCTGGCTGTGACATATGATGACACCAGGAACCCCTGCTAGGCTGCTACATGGTGGGTTTACCCACATTGGAGGCAGCATGCTCCTCAGCTGCTGCTGCCACAGGGCAAACACTGTAGGTGCTTTTAGTCAAGGGTGAGCCACAACCATTGGGAATACTAAGCACTTATCTGTACGGCTTGTAGCACAGGGCTGGGTGAAGCTTTTTCTTCATCCTGAGAAATAGATGGAGGACCACCCAAGAGGGAGACAGTCAGTGCCTGCTTATCTGTCTGTGACTTGATTTGTGTCTTGGCACCTGCAGAGGTGGTGACATCAGCACATTTTCTTATCCTGACAGCCTACACAAATGTCACTGAAATAGTGGTCCAGCCTGTAACTATACAGAGCAAGAAAGAACAGAGTGAGGCTGAACACCAATGTAAAGCCATGTGTTATGCATGCAGACAGTGGTGCATCTATGCAAATATAGAAGAGGCACATACCTCTGCTACCATTTCTTTGTGACTGCACACCTGACATCTATATGCAGTGGCATTTGCGGCCTAGTAACACATAATACAAAGCTGCTATATAGACCTGAAATGTGATTACTGAACTGGTGCATCTTCCTATGTGGCACATGAGGGCTGGACACTACGGGAACCATTGTCAACTCCTTCAATATGATACTTGATAGTAGGAGGTAGCCTTGCTCCTCTCTGCTGCTATGCTGCATGCTGTCTTGCAAACCCATCTGTTAATGTCAGTTACATGCCTCTGACATTTCTGTGTTGCATGACTCGACCCACCAAAAGCATTGATGTCCTGGACTGGTGTCCCCCAGATACTGGCCCGTAAAGGCAGGAAAGCACCCACTCCTTTTAACAGGGAGTGCTCACAGAGTGTCATTCTCAGTTTGGCTGAAACTGTCCTGTCTCTGACATATGTCCCCTCTAGTGGACATGGAGACAGCTACAAGAATAAGAAATACAGATGTGGGCCTGTGAATGCTGGATATAGTAAAGTACCAGTTAAAACAATGAATTGCAATGGGTATACACAACATTGCAGATTTGGATAGGGATAGAAATGTAGATACAACTGATAGTCAATGTTGTGGATATTGGGGTACTCCAACAAGACCACAAGCCACTGGTAAAGATAGAAGTATGCATGTTTACAGCTGGAATTGCTGAATCACAGAGTTCCACTGGGATATACAAGTGATGAGCGGGATTCACTGATGGCATGGTTAGGGCATTCTTATGATGTAATGTTACAGTTGACGTCTCTGGTATAATGTTGGGGTTACACATGGGAGCCCCTTACATCATCACCTCATGGCATATAGTGTAAATAAATAAAAATAACTAAAAATAAAACATAAGTAAGACATACAGGACAGTGTAAGAAGAAGTCGTACTGATACTATCTTCCCTTGCCTATACTGTACATATTCAGCTACATATCTTACATAGGGGTTACATGCTGGTACATTGTACAGGAAACTATAGAGATTTAGACATACTAACCTTTTCTAAACCACAACACAATAATTAGACAAATTACTCATCACAAATACCTAAGGTTATGGTGACTATACTAGTGAAACAAGTTCATGCTAGGTTGGTGACGCCGAGCTAGGTGACCTACACTCTACATCTGAAGTTTATTCTTCAGATTCTTTTTTTTTTTTTTTTTGTTATAACATAACTCAATCTTTGCAGTTAGTCCATTTGAAAAAATCAAAAAATGATACTTCAAAATGTGTTTTTGGATGGGGGCTGGGCCCCTGTATCTACTACCACTGTAGAGCTTCACTCCAATATCCTGACTTAGGATCACATAGCACTTGTAGCAAATGAAACCCCCTTTTCTGAGTAATGTGTAACTTGGAGTTATTATATACTTAAGTTCACAGGTTTGTTGGGTAAAGATTCTCATGTCAGATGATGCAGGGAGCAGTCCACTGCCAAGACATCACTTACACTTTTCCTATATTATAAATACTTTATTAGTAGCACCATTTTGTAAGGCTGTTGAAGTGACGATTTGCATACACAGGTTTTCAGTTCCATGAGTTGATGAGAAAGAGCTTGAGTATCTAAGATGCACCATAGATAATCCCATGCAAAGAAAGATGAGAAAGAATTAAGTGTCTCTTCAGAGATTTAAATGCTGAACTATAAGAATGCCATTCCTAACATGTGACTAGATGTGTCACAGAGACATCCGAGACTTGACAGTCCCAAGGTGCCCTCATCTTTCGCTGTACACAACTTGGCTGCTTCTATACTAATTACTTTCAGTAAACATTAGGGATTGTGTTGTGCTTGCTAATGAAGCACATACAAATACAAGCATGAAGGAGTCAAGTTACTTCTTATAACTGGAGTCATATTCTGATGGCCTGGGGATCATAACTTTCATTATTCTCTTAAGCTAAACATCCAAAACAACAGCCTTGGCCTATTCATACAAGCTTGTTTTCACTTATCTAAGTGTTAATTTTGGTTGCCATAATTTTTTCATTGCTAGTATTGTTTATTTCAACTGACATAAAACTTCTCAAACAAACATTTAATACCATCAGAGTTATCTGCCCCAAGAAACTATGTTTGTAAACAGACCAGTGCCAACAACAAATTATACTTCTTTAACTGCGGTGCACATTGATTGCCTTTCTTTACTTGACATACTGACTGTTGGTTACAAACTTGCAGTCTCATGTCTGCTGTATGTTTCACCCATACTTAGAAGCTGGAGTGTTACTTATCTTACCCTTAATAGGAGAGGTATATGTTGCACCTGTCTGTTGGCAGACAAGAATCACTTCAAGGTCTGCTCCTTCTCATAGAGATCAGGTCTGCTTTACATTTCAACAGAGAAATCAGACCAGTTATTTGATGGACTTCATTTTCAAAGACTCTTCTAGTATAAGGAATGTATTCTTAATAAACTATCTACATCTCATTATTTTCAGCAGCTTTCTGCAGTCTGAACTGTAGTTTACTTTGTGGTTGTTTTGTCTAGTTGTTTCATATGGCACCCAAGCCTTACTCCCCTCCATTCAAACTCTGTGTGATCAAACAGTTGTATGACATTTCTAGGATAGAATTTTGAATTATATCTCTCTAAACAAATCTATATCTATCTATCTATCTATCTATCTATCTATCTATCTATCTATCTATCTATCTATCTATCTATCTATCTAGTAACATACCTAGGGCAGGCAAAGTGTTGGCAGCCCAGGCCCAAATTATTAGGGGATGTTATCAGCACCTCATAAGAGATGCTGATCAGATGTGAGAGTGGAACTGGCATTCATTTAAACAGATGTAGCCAATATCAAGGCTTTTTAAATTAATGTATTTAGATGTTAGTAACTGCAACAGAGAGCTAGAAGAAGATCTTTGCTACATTTCTGCAGACACTTTTTTGGTCCTCAACTTGCGAGGGAACTTTTATAGGTCCTCAACTTTGTAATGGGGTGGCATTATATGTATATGTATATATATATATATATATATATATATATATATATATATATATATATATATATATATATACATATATATATATATATATATATATACATATATATATATATATATATATATATATATATATATATATATATATATATATCTATATAGTTCCCCTTTACAATCCCGAAATACTGAAAGCTCGAATTTCAGTATCTCGAGACCGTAAAGGTGAAAATGCAAACTCTCAAAAGTGCATAAGCGCAAATTCGAATATCTTGAATCCGCACTTATGCAGTGCAGCAACGGGATGGGAAGTGTTTAGCTTTCATGGAAGTGAAGGTAAGTGAGTGTATGTGAGTGTCATTCTAAGTTGTGCATGTGGGTTAGGATAGGGAGGTTGTGTTTGTGTATGTGTGATGTGTGTGTGTGTGTGTGTGTGTGTGTGTGTGTGTGTGTGTGTGTGTGTGTGTGTGTGTGTGTGTGTGTGCGTGAGGGAGTGTGGAATGTCTGCATGTGAGTAATGCATTGCGTGACTGTTAGTGCAATCTCAGAGTTGGTATATATCAGTGGGGGGGGGGGGTGCAGGGGTTCTTGACCCCTGCGTAGATGTAGTATATGATTGTGTGGTTTGTGTGTTTTGGGTTGAATTGTGTGCGTGTTGTGTGGCGTATGGTTTGTGAATGTTTGGGATTTAAATTTTTTGTGTTTGTGTATTTCGAGATTGTGGGCTGCTTGACTTTATAGTTTCGAGATACTGAAGTTCGAGCTTTCAATATTTTGAGATTATAAAGGGGAACTATATATATATATATATATATATATATATATATATATATATATATATATATATATATATTTATACACATACATATATATGTACATTGCATATATATGCAGTATATAAAATGGCAGGGTGGTTTGTTCCAAGCCAAGTTGTTACATAACCACCATAGTCAACTTGTGACATAAAAAAGCCATATTTAATGACAAATTAACAAAGTTCAGAAAAAAAAACACAACAAGTTTTATCAACAAATGAGCAAAGGTCAGGAATAAAGCCCAGATTTTATCAAATAACTCAGTATGCAGTTCTAATGTAAATATATATTACCTTTCAGGCAGGCTTTTTCACAGTACAGCAAACTTTTGCACTTAAATGCAATGCTGCTTTCTAAACAGGACAGTGGCAGAGCAGATGGCAAAATAATACAGTACTTATAGAGCTGTATATAATATAGCACTTATAGAGCCCTACATAATACAGTACTTATAGACCCCTACATAATATTAGTACTTATAAAGCCCTATAGAACAGCAGAGTAGCCCTCTTTACTAATTCCAGGAGCAGGGAACAATAAAATATCTTCATTTTCTGCCTGTGCGGTAGTAAGTTCAGTTGGCTTACAATCCAAAGGTTGAGGTCTTTTCCTTTATATGGATAACCCCTAGATTGTATTCCTGCTTTCTTCAGGTGTACATAGCTCCAGCTAAAGTTTGGACCTTCTTCAAACCCAGAGTTTTCAAATCTATTTATCTTGCTTGTTCTTGGATTAATATCTTTAATATCTTTAAAAGGACCTCCCACAGCTATACTGAGGCAGCACCATGGTACCACTATGCTACACTCAATATCTATATATCTGTATATATCTATAGCAATATCTATAGCATTATACTACTATATATCTATATCACTATATCTATCTCTATCAAACTCTCTCTATATATAGATATAGAGATATAGCTGTGTATCCTCAACTCATCCACAATGAAACAAAGTTGCTTGACATTAAAGTTCTTTATTGAGGCAGCTGAGATTGTCAGTACCAGCCAATACCAGTCTGACCAGCCTCACATGAAAAGCCATGGAAAGCCTTATTATGGAACTAATTAGTCAGGACACAGGGAACTTCCATAAACTGGAGCTGTCACAGTTTGAATATGTCAAGGGAAAGTAAGGTTTATTCACCCAGGTGAACGTTTTTGAAAAAAGTCACCAAAGCAATGGATGAAGGTAAAATGGTACACGCTGAATATCTCAACCTGGCCGAAGCTTTTGATACAATTCCCCACTCAGGGATAATAGAAACATTAAATGAAACCCCTTTGTTACCCTCTGGACTGCCTAATGGTCCACAGATAGAATGCAGGAAATCAAAACAGAAGTTACTTTCAAAAAGAGGCCAGTCACCAATGGAGTCCCACAGGGTTCTGTGCTGGAACCTCTCCTGTTTGGCATCTACTTTTCTGAAGTAAAAGCCAATACCAAAGGGCTCTGGCTGACTACGTTTGCAGATGACTGCAAGCTAGGAACAGCCAATAAATCCCCAAATGACTTAGGTATCCTGCAGGAAAGTGTTTCTCAAATAACTAACTGGTACCAAAATCGTGGACTGAAACTAAATGCCAAACATGCATTATTGTATCCTTTGGGAAGTCATCTACCTCATGGAACTATCACATTAACAATACACCCCTAAGAGTTGACCCATTGGTTTGGGATTTGGGATGTTATGTGGACAGTGACTTAACGTTTGACTAACATATGCCCATTGTTGTAAGAAAAAAGTCTTTATATATTGCACAGCTTATAACAAAGGGTTCTGCCTAGGTCTATGGGGGAAGCAGGAAGGTTTGACCCCAGTGCAATTGGATACACTATCATATTAAAATTCAAATTTATTGTCTATAAGAATATTTATTGGACAGTTTAACCCAGGATATTTTGACCTGGGACTATATTGACCCCAATTAAATTTAATAAAATCATTGTAATACTTTATATTTTAATTAGAAATTTTACATAGGCATTTAATATATTATTTAACATTTTAATATGTTAATGTTAATTTATTTAACATATTATTTAATATCTAAATATAATTAATTTAACAATAGTTTTTAACATGTTAACAATGAAATCAATCATGAATTTCACATAGGAAGTTAACATATTTAATTAGCGTATTTGAAGATTTACTCAGCGTATCTGAAGTTTTATTCAGTTTTATGCATTTAATTGTTATTAAAGCTGTCTTTATTTTCCAGACAGTGTTCCAGTTTCTTACTTTGTTAACGTGAGTTCTCCATGATTGTACCAGGTTACAGACCAGTAATGTGAATGATATTTTGTTCTGTCTTATGGCGGGTTATTTTCTGTGCAATTGTGTATGCTTGTCATTTTCGTTATTCTTGCTGAGGGCCATAAACTATTATAAAGCCTTGTTAACTAGGGCATAACAGTAGTATCAACAGATTCCATATCAGCAGTATTCAAAGTGTTACAGATGTGGATATGGAATGTGTTAATGCAGGGGGTCATAATGTCCTGTACCCATCTAGGGATGTCATTTCCCCCTTTACTCAACCCTCATTAGGGCAATCATTGAATATAATTCTCCCTTTGGCGTGTATCTGTCTGGACACATGCATCTACTGGAATGCCCACAAAGATAACTTACTAGAAGGACACAAGGCCTAAACAACATGTCCTACATGAACTGACTGAAAGCTCTGTCACTATACGTGGTGTCCTACAGACTGCTAAGAAGTGGCCAATGTCTGGCATACAAGGCATCTTCCGACCCAATACTGATGGATTTACTGCATATTAGCAAGTCAAATAGCATCAGAAATACTTGTTCTAGGGATTTAAACATCATTTACACTTAACCATAGCCCCACCTTCCAACTTGCAACCAATCCCATCACACCACATCACATTACCAAGACAAGCCAGACACTCCCCTCTTCTTTCACATTGACCCACACACATACATCTATCTATCCCTATATCCCTCTACCACTAGCGAACACACACAATTACTAACCTCAGTATGACATCTTTAAAACTAACTCTACTTTTTTTACTACCAGTTCTCTGTTACTTCAGTTATATACCCTCTCCTCATATGATACTCCTCTTCAACACACCATTCCTCCCTCATGGCATACCTCCTCATATCTCAAACCATATCATATCATTATCAGCAGTTTCTTATAGCTCCGACCCTCTTCCACACCACTAATACAGACTATCATACACCCAAATTTCTGCATCAGATAACTCTATCTCCAGTCACCCTTAGATTCACTAAGATCCAATATAAGCTCTCCGAACTCCTTCTTCACATAAATAAGCAATTAAACCTCTCAGGAGACATCCACCCCAATCCTGGTCCCACCCCAACCGTTAGTTCATTAGCAAGCTCACATCACTTTAACCTTGCTCTACTCCACCAGAGAAACAAATCATCCCTTCTCCTCCTTAACATGAATATTAGGAGTATAACTAACAAAACTTGCTACCTTCATGCCCTACTATCCCACTATTCCCCTGATATAGTAACTCTGACTGCAACATTGCTAAAACCAGATATCAGTAGCGATTAACTCACTGCCCCAGGCTGCCATATTCTATGCAAAGACAGAATAAACAAAAAAGGAGGGGGGTAGCAATCTTATACAAAGATCACCTGACACTGGATTTCCTTGACCTCACCATCCCTGAGACTGCAAATGCTGAATTACTTGTAGTTAGATGAACTATTAACACCGACAAACACCTCAGTATCATAGATGGTTACATCCCACCAGGCAACAACATTGCCACACTTTAATATTGGCTACAATGATATTCCAAATTTCTCCCTCAAGAGACCATCCTCATGGAGGACTTCAATAGTGATTGGCTCCTTTGTTCCTCTCCAACTCCTGTGGCTCATATTAACCTTTATGGCTTTGCCCAAGTCATCACAACTTGCACTAGAACTGATAAAACCTCCAAACGTCTATTGACACTCGATTGGATTCTGATTAATACTCCCCACGTATCATCATACTCAGGCTGTCTCCCAGAGAGCCTGAGTGACCACTCCCCAACTTTCCTCCTAAGAGAACGGATCCATCTAACATACCAAATCTCCTTCTACACAATTAGAAGAAAAAAAATTCAATCCCAATAATTTTATCTGTGCCCTAAAAAATTGTTATTGGGATCATCTCAGACACCTTCCCTTAGATGAAACAGTACTCTCCTTTAATGACACCTTCCTAAATGTACTCAACTGCCATGCACCAACCAGAAACATTCAAGTCAAAGCCAATTACGCACTCTGGTTAACCAAAGAAACCAGATCCCTACTCAAAACCAGAGATAAAGCCTGGGTACAGTTCCATAAGAACAAAACCAGCACTGCTAAACAAATGTTCCTTGAACTTCAAAATAAGGCAAAAAAATTGATTAAAATAGACAAATCCAACTACTACTACTACAATATCCAAACCAAACATCACAATAATCCACAAAAGTTCTGGGCCACAGTTAATTTATTGCATCCAGGTAAAACAACTACTCCCACTCCTAAAACATCTAACAACTATGAAACTGTGGCCACACAATTCAATAATTACTTCACTGACTCCATTCAAAAACTAATAACCAGACTAGCTCCAACCCCACTCCTCCTGTCTCAAACCACAATATACACCTACAAAACTCCAACTCCACCAACCAATTTCACTTAAATCTAGTCCTCATTCATTTCATCAAAAAACTATTGAAAAAATTAAAACCAACACCCTTAGCTGCTGATAATATGACCGCAGAACATCTACAAATTGCAGCAGATGCTATCTCTTACCCGATAGCCATACTCATAAACAGATCAATAACAGAAGCATATGTCCCTACGATCTGGAAGATTTTCTCACATTCTACCACTGCAGAAAGGAGGTAGCTCTTATGAACGAACTATCTCCCTATTGCCATTCTTTCACCCCCATCAAAAATCCTTAAAAGAATCATTCACACCCAACTCATGGAATATCTCCTCTCAAACAATCTCCTATCCCACACCCAGCGGGTTCCTATCATATGCTCGAAGTCTTACAACTTTGAATCGTTAAAGAATGAACTTTAATGATCGAAGTTGTAAAACCTCGAAGCATATAACGGAGATTGCCATAGAGCATGGAAAGGGAAGATTTCCCTTTACTGCACTGTAGTGCGATCTCGAAGTTGGTATAGTTAAGTAGCGTGGGGAAGGGAATAGCCCCCCTGCATAGAGCATTTTTTTTTTTTTTTATTGATTTTACTTTTTTTGTGTGTGTGTTCAAAGTTCTGAGACTTCGGCCATTAAAGGTCGTCCTTTAATGATTTGAAGTTTTGGAACTTTGAGCATATGATATAGACCCCACCCAGCATGGTTTTTGTCCCTCACATAGTACAAGAACAGCCCTACTGTCCTTTACAAACAAGGTTAACCAGCACAGAAACAATTCCCATTTTGTGTCAGCCATATTCCTTGACCTGTCAAAGGTCTTTGACAAGGTCAACCATAGCAAACTCATTAGTGTTCTTTACGCCCATAACATCAGCAACCCAACTATTGCTTGGTTTTAAAGCTACTTAGCAGGCTGTCATAAAGCTGTCTGTTGGCAACAACCCTCTCACAACTCCTCCCAGTCACCTTAGGCATCCCACAAGGCTCCATCCTTGGACCCCTTTTATTCTCTCTTTTTACTAATTGGCTTCACTCTGCTGCACTCCATGCCACCATTATTCAATACGCTGATGACTCCACTTTGTTCTGCTCAGCCTCTTCCATCAATGATCTTCAAACCATCACCCGAGATTCCTTCTTATCCGTAGAAACCTGGTTAACCAACTCACAGCTTATACTAAATCCCAATAAAACCAATCATCTGCTTTTCTGCCCAACTAAGAAGACCTCACCCACAACAACCTTTCAAATCTAGCCTAGTACTTACCTATGAACATATGAACCTAATACTACCCATCTCTTTTGGCTCTGATACTGAAGTATTCACTTCAGATATCTAGCCAAACTGTTAAATTCCTAGTTAGAACAGGAGTGAAAACTGAAAGGATGTGTGGACTATACAATTAGAAAATATTCATAGCAAGTTGAGGTTTTCCTGCTGAATAACTCCTCCACTAGTCCACAGTTTATTTTTGTAGTAACAAATATGTGCATGTCTGACTATACAATTTATGCCACAACAATGCTGTTGCATTGTAGAAGACATTTCTTGTCAACTAAGAATTATTTTGCATCAGGGCTGGATAGATTTGCACTTGGCTCTAAAAGGAGGGCACACTTGCATGGCATTACTTGAAAGTTGGGTAAGGTGTTCATTACTCATCAGTTATAATAGGTCAATCTCTGTATTGCACATAATTTTTGCTTTAGACTATGAGGCTAATAAGAATGGGTTAGTCTCCATCCTGAAATGGTTAAATTTTGCAAACCCTTTGGTACTCTTTCTTGCACCAAGCTCATGAAAGTCTGAAATTCTCCTAGAATCTTCACTCATAGGTAACTGTCTTGTCTTTATAGAATGAATTTTTAGACCATCTTATTCAACTAGTCTTTTGAGGCAGGCTAAATCACCCCATAGGTATAATAATTGCAAGTGTTTTATATCTGATTCAGGGCTTGCCATGATAATTTGATAGGGGAAAAAGTAGGTTTTCTGAAGGCGCATTCATCAAGTGCTGATACATTAAAGCAAAAATGTTGACATGCAGTAACATTGATGCTTGCTGCATCGCTATGTTTGCAGTTGCTTGAACCTTGGGGGAGGAGGCTATTCTGTTATTCTGAAGGCTGTGCCACCTCAGATTAACCTTGATGTTGGTGTAATTTTTTTTTTTTCTGTTAGTGGGCATAATGGCTGAGATGGCTCCATGTTGTAATTCTATGGCCCATAACTACTAGTCTGAAATTACAAAAAAGAAAAATAAATATAAAAACACAGTTAATGCCAGGTTAATCACTGTGCTCCTATTAAAGTTGCTTTATGTAAAGGGCAAGTTCCCCTGTACTTTTCAATGTGTGGAGCAAGACCCCACCCCAGATTTATCTATACAATGCCAACATTGCCATATTTTGGAGGAAATGAAATACTTTCTCAGACTGCAAACTAGACACTGTTGTCAGCTCATGTACTGATACTAAATTGCTCCAAAAAAGGCTGGGATATGCTCATACCTGGTATACAGAAAGCGGTCTCATGCTAAATGCAAAAAGGTGCAGCTAATAGTTCTTGACCATAAAGTTGTTCCCACCACGTATGTTATACGTGGCACTCCTATTTGAACAGATATGATCATAAGACACCTATGTATATATGTGGACAACTCTGACTTCTTCGTTTTGTTTCCACCACAGCCAGTAAATCCTTCTAAATGGCTCAGTTAACTTTCAAGGAAATGTTTTCAAGATCCAAAAAGTCATCTAACCACTTTACCTCTTCCTTATCAGGCTCATTGCTGAATACAATACCTATATGGTATGTACAAATCCCAGCATATCACTCAACTGGAAAGGCCCCAACAACTTTTAACCAAAAAAAAGATTAATGGGCTTAAGTCCTTCAACTATCCTGATAGATTAGAGCAACTCCCTTATAATCAGGTGTCTAATAGCTGTTCCGAGGTGACCTGTGTCTCACTTTTCCATCCCAAAAGATCCAGTCCTATTTGACATCCTATTTCTTCACAAAAGTAGTGGCTCTACAAACACCTATGCTGGGACCTATATTCACACCAACAAATAAACAAGACTCATTAGAGGGCTAGGGTCCTTACAGTGCATACCATAGGCAGTAGTACAGGAGTTAAAACCCATAGACCTTGTCCATTACATATTACTTGTAGGCAGCAGATAGGATTATGAGCCTTTTTCTCACAATCCCCGCTCACTAACGTACCCCCTTTCCTTCCACTGTTTTTCTGTCATCTCTTCCCCTCATCCCTTCTATGTAAGTAAAAGTGGTCCCTACACCAACAAAATGGTTGCCCTTCCTTGTTTGTCATCCTGAACTCTCATATATATTTTCCTTCTGTATTTCCCTCTGCTTGCTGACTTCCACCTTTTCCTTATTTCTTATACACCCTTTTTTGTATCCGTTTAATGCATCAGACAGTTGTCCGTGAATGTAGACAACATAACACAGCAGCTACCATTACTGTATAGCTACATATTGTTATGTACTTCTTAATGTCATCCTGCTGTAGGTATGCTATTATGCACAGCATTAAATCTATTTGTACTGCTATACATTTTTTTTTCATTCAGACATACAACAGTTTGCATGGTAATATGTTTTCATGTCTTGGGTGGCTCAGACAAGGTGACATACAGTTGGAATATTGGTGTGAGGTTGCAGCCAGTAAAGCCACATCCCCCATGCAGCAAAATCATGAAGTTAACCAGCCCAATTCACAACCATCTACAAAGATCATCCAAGCATCACAAGGGTGACTGAAGGCAGCACTAAAACTGTAGGACAGTACCTGGAAATAATGGCGGAAGAACGCATTTACAATTAATATATGGTCTACCTTATGATAAAATAGACAGACAAACCTTACATTCTTCAAAGAATCTAATCATCTCTAACTACAACCATCAACCATGCATGTGTTCTTGGTTTTCTTTACTTGGCTTTCTCAGGCATATGTCAAAGGTGGAGGTCAAATGCAAACGATTACTAAGGCTATGGATCTTATAGAAAGCGATTCAGTATTAGAAAATATACAAAAGTGTTAAGCTGAAACTGTATTTGGTGTTGTGCTTCACACCATGTTTTCCCCTATTATGCTACTCCCTGTGTACAGTAGTATTATATGAGCATGTCTGTGGTACATTTTGTGCATTACAAGGGTCAGACAGTGAATGCACATTTTTTGTCTGATGTCTACTGCATGTTTGACTTCTGTGGTGAGCAGACTCCTGCATGCTGCTTCATTGTATCAGTGGGTGTGGGAGGCTTAGACAAATGCACTTGCTATGTTCTTCCCTTCACAATATGGCTCCCTGTCTACAGTAGTGCTGAGATCACATCAGTAGTACAGTTCTCACATTATAGGTGTCAGTGAATGCACAAGGCACAAATATACATTTTTTTGCTGCTGTTTGTACTGCAGTTTATGGTGAGTGATGTCTCCTTTATGCAGCTGTAATGTTTCAGTGAATGTACCGGCGGGGTTTCTTCCAGTGACCTTACACCAGCATTCCCATACAGCCACTACATAAATTGTGCCTTGTGCTTCTGTGCATATCTTTCTCTGCATGGATGGATCTCCATGCATCTCTGCTGCACTTATCTATGTGGAGCTGAGGAGAGCAGACTGCTCAGTAGTGCCTGTCACACTATAGATAATGTAATTAGCCTATTCATGAGTGCTCACTGCAGAGACCTTGTACGGGCTCTGTGCAGGTATGCTGCGTATCTCTATGAATCCAAGCCGATGTCTGTGTCCTTGATGTACTGATGTGACTCTAATTACTATATACTGGTAAGTATTAACACTATTACTAGATACTGTGCTGAAATCTATTTTTTTCACCTGCATATAACCTTCTCTCTCTCAGCATGATTTCATTTGTCTACAAAGTGTTATTGCTGGGGGTGATCATCACTGCTGTACTTGTATTGTGATACTTTAACTGCTGTCACAATGATAATCATCCAGGTCTTTTCTTGTAAAGCTCCTTAGAGAGCACCATTAAATGTTACTGAATGCATATCTAGTCAGAGTAATTGATATTTAGGTCACTGTTTAGGTTGCATAGTCCTGCTTTACAGTCATTTTATTATGTCTTATCTTATTCTCTTCATTAACCAGTGAAAGGATGAGACGGATGTGCTCAAAGACACTATTTTTGTATCAAACAGGCAAATAAAAAAATAACATCAATGCATGTGTTTTCTGATTACCATGCAGTCTTCATCTGACGCTGCCTTTGAAACTAAACCTTGGCTCATACTTGTAGCAATGACTCAGATAATGCAGCAAAATAAAGAGGTACTATTTCATGAGGAATTCTGCTAGTAAAAACCTTTTTAAAGATTTGTCTATTTTGGTAATACATAGTACACGAGATTCATGGACACTGACTGCAGTGCCTTGATTTTATTATGTAGTATTTCATTTTAATCCAGTAGCTGTTGCCTTATTCTTTAATTTGATAGCTGTGACAAAAAATGACGGTTTGGTCCTTCTTTATATGATGGTGAAGACTGAGCAATGCGTCCAACATTTATACTACTTTTATTAAGACTTAGACCTGTCAATGGGTGTCAGCATGGCACTATCAGGAACTCTACCCTGAAATCAGTAGATTTAGCTTGTGTAATGATCCTATACACATTCACTAATAATAATTAATATCTGCTTTATGCAGCGCTCCCCTGCATACTCACCCCCTCCGCAATAACCCCGTCTGTGCGCCTAGACATTTTGTCTGCATGGTTGATGAAGTCTGGACATATTAGCATCAGTCACATGACTTCCTGTCTTCTAGCCTTCTGCTACTAAAATACTTATGATTATTACAGCATATTTATAGAGCCTAGCAAGAAGTAAATACTTCCTTGTGCAGCAGAACTGCTCGAAATATCTTTCTACCTACTGTGTCATGAAAACACATTACTGTTATTGAATACAGTTCCTTTTTGCTGAGACATCTACACTTTGAATATATACATAATTATTCACTTATTAACCAGATATGAAGAGCTAGGCATAAACATACATCTGTTCTGAGCCAACTGGTAGCAGTAGGCTGGTTACGTGACTTGCTCAGTTGCACCCCATGCAAATGGAGAGTGAGTTAATTAAACATAATACTAAAGGATGAAGACAGGTACCAGCTCACGTCCTTAGCTCACTGCAGTAGTACCACATCTTTAAATGCAAACTACATCTGGTCTAGCTTTTTGTTTGCTTAAGGTATGTTATTATCTCATTTACATCTACCTATTTCCTTGTATCCATCATGGAATACAAATTGCACTAAGTAAGTTTCCTCTTAAAGCTTCCAGTGCAGGCAGTATAGGTAATATTGTCATTATCATCCGGCAGTAAGGTGTCTGTGACTCTAAATGCTATGGTTTTCCCATCTCTTAGGTTGCTTGAACCCGATGGATGCCATTTTATCAGATAGGATGCTTAGGAATGTAAGTGTGCTATGATAGGGGTGGAGCTTTAGTCATTCCCTACTTACTGTTCTGAAAATAATCTTAAACTATTATTACTTAGTTACATTCAGTGACATATCTGGGAACCAGATTTTCATGAGATACATTATGTAAGTTTTACTGAGTGTGGAAAATAGCTCTACAATGTAGAGAATGAACTGCACTGAGAGAAAACAGATGCCATATGCGGCATCATACAACAGCAAACCAAACAAAATCAACAAATATTTCACTGCTTTATGTGGACAACATGACAAGTACAACATTGTTCTTTCTGATTCTCTGAAAGAGATGAATGTGAGACACTGTAAAATTTTCTTTTTTACTTTTGATAATATTGGAAATGCAGAAAATAGAAGAGGCAATTTGATGAGTTTGGGAAGGCAATGGTAGACTGTTTATGGTTAAATAAAATACACTTGTAGAGTTTACAGTTACCTGCCCAGAAAGTGTTGGAGATGTTGCTAGTTGTTTTAAAGTCATTTTATCCCCCGGACTAGTAGGATTATATAAGCATGCAGTTTTCTTTTATGTGTAAATACTAAAAGTGAAAATACATCCTCTTTTTGAAGCAGATGTAAATGCTCGCTCAGGACAATTTTGGTAACATTTTAGCACAGATGTTGTAAAACATGCTTATATATGGTTCTCTTTATGACTGCATACAAAGAACATGGCTTGCAGAGACAAATATAAAGTACATAAAGGCTAAAGACACCAGGAAAGGCGACAGCACAGTATAGCTATAAAATGATTTTATTAAGCGTTTTCATCCCTTAATATCAAGGGACAACAGGACAGTGGCCACGGAAGTCAGAATCCGCTAAGGAGTGTGTAACAACTCACCTGCTGAATCAACTAGCCCTGAAAATATATGGTGCTGGAGCGCTGGCCCCATACCCGGGCATCACCTGCACTGGCAGCTAAGGGGACTACACTGCGATGAGCTGCTGTGGGTACAGATCTTTGTGGTAGTAGCAAATATTCAAACAAGAGCTTTGAAGGCCAAAGTGGAGAAGGGTTCCATGTGAACAGCAGTTGAACATGGGTCAGACAATCCTGAGAGATAGGCGAGCGCCTTTCCGAAGAGACAGGCGATGGCCTCCATCGCCCTAGGCCGATTGAAAGAGAGTTCGGTTCATATCCTCAAATCTGGAGCTGCGAAGACACATGCCTCACTGTGTCCAGTGCTGTGATGCAAACAATCCCAAAGAAGCTGGTGGGAGCCACTGGGAGAGTTCTCTTTTCTTTGTAAAGGACAGGGTGCCCTGGAATGGGTTCAACATGAGAGAGGGGCCTGCACCCTGGAAAGCGTTGCAGTTCTGGCAGCATCAGGTGAGCTCTCTCTGCCCTTGAAAATCCAGGGGAGAGGGTGTAAATCTTGCACTGGGCCATACCCATATCCGCAGCAGGTTTCCAAGATGAACAGCCTCTGGCATGTTAGAACAATGTTGGTAAGGGAAGTCGGCAAGCTAGATCGATAACTTCGGGATAAGGATCAGAATAACCATGATTAAAACACAAGGCAATTTAAAACTCATTCAACACACCCAATTCCCCAAATGAACCAATAGAACAATGCATTCTGTTACCTCTCCAAGGAAACCATTCACAATGGAAATTATATCATATGCATGTCACAGTTTTGTTTCAGCCAATATATCTTATCCATCATCTCATCATATTTTCACAAAAATCCCATAGATTTTAACGTTAAAATGCAATTAATTGATAAATTGCTATTTAAACCATGTGGCTGGGTAGCATTGGTGGCAAACTGCCACAACAACTCCCTGTATTCCAACCATAAATGTGTTGATGCCTACTGTACATGTGTATGACCTTGCAGAGGTAGAAGTATGCCCCTAAGCCATCTACTACCTATCATATTTCTTAGCCTCCTATACTCTAAAACAAATTCTTCAAAAACAGTGAGACATAAAACACCTCTGAATGAATCATATTGATTTACATATTCTTATTTTCTTGGTGTAAGATTTCTGTTTTGATGGGGTTTAACCTGTTACACCAGATAACTGAAAAGAAATGGCCTATCATAGTTGACCCAAAACATTCTGGTAATAAGCACACTCCAGCACTATAACTCTGTAAACCCAAAAGCTTTCTATATTTTCAAGACATAATCAGATGCTTAAGTTCCCCTGTAATGTTCTTCTGCTGTTGAAAGATTTGCTTTTGTTTCCCAAATGTTAATTTCTAAAACCTGAAAAACAGCTTTACTAAATGGGATTTCCCTAATGAATCATACAAACCTAACCCTGTGCACTTCTTCATATTGATTTGTAAGTCAAAACTTAGCAAATATACTTTCCCTAATAAAAGAATTAAACTGATATAGTGACTCTCCATATGAAATCATATAATCTGCAAAGGGCAAAATTGAAGGAAAACTTCCAGAATAAGATAAAAAATTATTTCAGACTATATTTCAAAATGACACCAAAAACATAAAGCAATTTTCAGTTCTATTGAAGAGAAACGTTTTACAAAATATTTTGGTCTTCTACATTCAGACAGCCCTGCCACAGACTCTTCCTACTTTTGATGAATTCCAGTGCAAATATCTGATAAAACATATAACAAATATTGTAATGTACTCACCAAAGACAAAGTAAGATCATAAAAAATCTTGTTTTCCTTTACTAAATCAAAAGGAAAAAGATGAGATCTATTCCCTTAAGCTCAGACTGCCATCTCCACTGATCTTACTGCACTCTGAACAATCCAAAGATAATTTCTTAGCTACAGAATAGTTGTTCTTATCCAAACTATCAGTGTAGTGATGCACTATATTATAGTTTATATAGACAGACTTCTTCCTGGGAAGAATCTGAGTACAGACAAGATAGTGGTCACTGCATTTTGTTTGTTTGTTTGTCTTTTCGGCTTTTCCCGGTTAGGGGTCACCACAGCGGAATTCCAGTCCACTAATGATTGGGAGTAGATTTTTTATGGTGCTGACTTGCCAGCCTGACACCCAACCTTCAATGAAGGCACACCCATTCACACATGTTTTTTGAACGCCACTCGACCGCGAGGAGGACATGCAGACTCCACACAGAAGGCACTCCAGCCGAGAATCGAACAGGAGAACCTCTTGCTGTGAGGCAACAATGCTACTGCTGCACCACAGCAGCTATAAATGGGGGAAATTAGAAGAAGCTGAAAATTGAGGCAGGTGGGAAAGAAGAAGCTAATGGTTTAAAGTGTCTTGGAGGTACGGTTGAGCAAAAAGTCTGAATGAATCGATCAAAGATATAATTAAATGTGCTGCATAAAGTTGGCACAAAGTGTCAGTGCAAGTGTGACAGAAGCCAAAGCGGCTGAAAAGTAAGGTGCACTAAACAGTGATGTAACTAGTGCTTCTGTATGGCACAGAAACCTGGGCATTGAAGGCAGAACAGTTGAGGAATCTTGAGTGATGGAAATGAAGTACAAGAGATGGAAGGACAATGTAGGTCAGATGAAGAAAGGAAGACATCAGATCAGAAACCAAGTAGGCCTAATTGCCCTTAAAATGAGAACATCAATATCTGTGCAGTGACTGAGACCTGGTTCAAGGCTCCAGAGAGCACCCCTGCATTACCAGGCTATAACTCATACCACACTTTTCGGGCCATCTAACCTGGACTGGAACACCAAAGATGGAGGTGTGTCCATATTCATTAAGAATATACACAACTCCAGGCTAGCTGCTCAGCATAATGCATCCAAGGTTATCCAAGTGCAACTAACTCTGGGCAAAACTGCAATCCAAATTGTAGCTTGCTACAGATCCCCCACCATGCCCCAGGACTCCAACTCCTCTTTTCTTGATATACTGGAAAATATTAGGGTTCAACCGACCACCCTAATAATGGGTGATTTCAACTACCCCACCATTAACTGGGAAAATTACTCATGTACCAACTTCTTCGCTCATCGCTTTCTGGAATTCATAAATTCCAATGCCCTGGATCAGCTTATCCACATCCTCACCAGGGGCAACAATATCCTAGACCTAGTCATTACCAGCATGAGTGACCAGTGTTCCACACCTGAAGTCAACACCTCATTGGTCCGATCCGACCATAAGCTAATCACCCTAGATATTCACATCCTGCCCCCCCCATTAAGGAAACCATGGTAAAACATTTCTCCAAAGCCAACTTCATGCTTCTTAAGACAGAAGTGGCGAACTTCATGACACCCATGCAGATGGACAATACAGTTATGACTGCTAAATCCTACACAAATGCACTCTATAAGCACTGACACATGCATGCTAAATTCACTAAACTAGGTATAAATCCCTATGTCACAAGATGGGTTGCCAACTGGCTCACTGACAGAACTCACACTGTAAATGTTGCAGACTCCAAATCTGACTTCAAACCAGTGACAAGTGGAGTACCACAGGGTTAAGTCCTGGGGCCTCTCCTGTTTGGTATCTACTTCTCTGAAGTACAGGCTAACACAGAAGGTCTTTGGCTAATGAAGTTCACAGATGACTGCAAACTAGGAGCCATAGTCGAGTCCCCAAATGATGTGGACATCCTACAGAAGGGCCTCACTGAGACAGACGCCTGGTGTCAGAGCCATGGCCTCAACATCAATGCCAAAAAGTGCATTGTCATCCCCTTTGTTAAAAACTCTGTAACCATGAACTACCACATAGGCGGCAGTCTACTTAATGCCGAATGTGTGATAAGAGACCTTGGGACCCAGGTGGACAGCAGCCCCTCCTTTGATAATCACATCACCACAATAGTCAGGAAATCCTTCTGCATGGCACACCTCATCACAAAAGGGTTCTCATCCAGGAAAAAAGAGGTCATTGTTCCCCTCTACTCGACACTCATTAGACCCATTATAGAATACAATGCCCCTTTTGGAATGTACCTCACAAGACATCTGCAGCAGCTGGAAAGGCCACAGAAGCACCTCACAAAGAAGATCACTGGCCTCAAACAGATGCCCTACACTGATCTTCTCAAAAAACTCCAGCTTTACTCTGTAGCATATCGACTACTCCGAGGTGATCTCTGCCTAACATATAAAGCTATGTCAAACCCAGAGCTGTTGGACATGCTACACCTAAAGAAATTCCAATCCCTCCAAGCTACATGCTCTAGGGACCTAAACCTTATCACCACAATAAACAGGACATGCTGGAGGGATAGATTCTTGTCCCAGAGACTTCCCATACTCTGGAACAAGCTACCCAGCTATATCAAGCAATGTTCCTCATTAGCACTCTTCAAGAAAAATCTTGATGAGTGGATGGGAAATAGGAAATACACCCCAAGGATCACTTCTGTGTCTCTACTCAACAGGGGCACAGGAAAATAACTTTCTTGGGTGGTGTACGCCAGGGAATCTTGTTGGCTAGGCTTACTTAGGCCCTTGGGCCGATAGGCCCTTGGGCCGATAGCCTAGTACCTAACTATGAACCTATGATCCTATGCAGAGACAGTCACAGAGATCAGAAACTAGTGGTTTGTTCACATGTGCAAAAAAAAAAACCCAGAAGACACTTTGGTAAAGCACATTTGAAAGAGACAAAAAGGCAAGAGGAGATGAGGATATCTAGCCAAAATATGGATGGATGGATTGCTTGGGAGATGACCTGTGAACAGTGGGCATGACTTTTGAATAAAGTAGGAAAGTGACTCTGAACTGAGACAAGTGGTGATAGTTGACAAGATATCCTGACCTCCTGTAAAAATGGGCAGAAGGGGATTGATGATGATGATTACAGTAACATACTGTTCAAGTATGTTCTTTCCATTCTCTCTCCCTTAGAAAAAATTGCCTACATCTGTATTCTTGAACAATCTTTTTCTTCAACCACAGCCACCAAGTCATCCACAATCAGTATATTCTTTTTAAACTCATTTTAAATAGCCAACTACTGCTTTTTGTTGCAATAAATCATATCATAACTTAAAACACTGCAATTCTGTTTTATTAGCTAATAACCTATCCAGGGGACCATTTCCTCTCTTTCATATGGGAAATATTAATCAAGGGCATTCCTATATCTGAAATCTATGAAGGAACATCAGCATAATTTTCTTTGGCCATAGACAAAACAGGTTCACTAACTGGTTTATTGTGATCTATTAATTTCACCCAAAAGTGATTTTTGCTGCCACATCTTTCTTTACTATGACAAATGTCCCTACATTCATCATAAATATATCACATGCAGTTATTTTTGAAATACTCAAATTCCCCACATAAAAACATTATTTTTTAGGCTGGCCCTCTCCACACCTATTCCTGTCAAGACTTCCTTATCCAATATGCCGATTACTCCATTTTTATCTGCTCATCTAATAGTCTATCTCAACCGGCAACATATTAGATAACAGACTTTCTCCTACATTGAGAACTGGCTTACCAAAGCCTAACTTTTACTAAATCCCCCCAAAAGTTGCTCCTTTTCACCCCAAGACACATGTTCCTGAGAACACCAGTTTCAAAATCCTATCCCTTAATAGCACACAAATAGACTTCGGCACTCAGACAGAGCTATTAGGTATGACCATAGACAATAAACTAAAATTTAATCTTCATATGCAGAATAATGTTAAATAAACACCAGAAACTCAGAATGCTCTATTGACATAAACAATTTCTAACTACATCTACCAAGACTACTCTGGCTAGTACTTGTCCATTACCCTCCCTATAGGGAGCCCCAATCCTCACCAACCTACTGACCTCTCTAAAAATAAATAGAATCCTGTTACAACAAGATTGCCAAATTTGATATTACTGCCACTCATAACGCCAATCACTGAGTCACTCTCTGAACTCTCAAATGGTGTGAACTCCCTCATCACCTTTCCTATCTGCAACTCGTGTTTATTCATAACCTGATTTTCAAACTCACAGCCTGTCCCACCCTCGGTCCAATACTTCATGCCTACCTCCCCAGTAGATCACTGAATTACGAGGACAAATAACTCCTAAACATCTCTAAACCCTATAAAAGAGCTGGAAAATGAATCTAGCCCTACTCTGTCGCCATAAGCTGGAATACCTTACTCCTTCTCTTCAGATCTATTTCCATTCATTTTACTTTCAAACACTCCTTGGGAATATTTAGCCTCCACCTGGCTCTGCTCATGTACCAACCTTGGTTGAAGTCCATTATACCTCTGACATACCATCTCCTGTTTCTTCCTGCTTCTTCACCTCCTCTACTTACACTAAAGACCAGGACAAGTAGTATTTAGGCTTACTTTACCTACGTCTCAGCATTGTATACAGTCTTCCTATGCACCCTCGAGTTTATTCCTTCAAGCTGCTCAGCCTAACTAACTATTCCTTTAGAATCAAATTATTTTCACACAAGTGCATGTTATTTATTATATGCCTTTTTCATCTGTGCAAACTGTTTCCTCCTCAGTTGCTATACTTATGTTATGTCTTATACTGCTTAGTTACACTTTAGAAATGTATCTGTAACTCACTACATTCATTGTATTACCTGTGATATCTAACCTATTATTCTAAAATAAAAACTGTCTTGTAATTTATCTTGTACTGGAGCTTTTCTCCATAGGCCTGTGCTGAAAATGGGTGCTTCTGACCCAGTCGGACTTTCCCAGTAAACAAAAGTCAATAAATGTTATTTCACTTGTTTGAGATCCATAAAAAAATTTGGTTATCTAAATGTACTGAAAGCCCCAATCTATCTAAATTTTAGTCAGTGGTTATCAGCTTTCAAAGCACAAATTTAACATTATTTTCATCAATAAATGTGTCTTCAGAATTAAATCTGTACTTTCTACCTGTCGTTAAGATGCAAATCATAAACTTTGAATTCTGACCAAGCAGTCACAGTTTCTTTCTTTTCTTTTCTTTCTTTCTAGCTTTTTTCCTTCCTTCTTTCTTTTCTATTTTTTGCTGTCAGCAGAACCTTCCCAGATAGCTCCTCTATCTGGACCCAACTGTCTCATTCATTCTTAGAGAAGGAGAACAGGGCATTCCTAGGGATAGTGACAACCCTACAGCTCATTTGTTCCTGCCCATGAATTCCAATTGGCTGTCTGCTTCCCTGGTGAGAGTGAGGTGGTAAATAGCAGGCTAGCCTGCTTGGCCACCTAATCCTATCCTCCTGGGAACCACTTCCTCCACCCTTTACCACTCTACAAAACTCTGCTATTGCTGTCTCCTGTAGATAAGCTTGCCTCCATATGTTGAGTTCCTGCTGAATTCATCTTGACTTGTGAATGCACTCAGACAGCATAGCATAGTACGCTTGAACTCTTCTGTAATGCCAAGTGCTTCTGCTAAGTGTCAGTTATGTGGTAAGACAGAACTACTTCCTTCCTTCTAGGATGGGTGAACCAGCAGTCGCTGCTCACTCCCATCCTCCTTGGTCAGTTCCTATAGTCAACTGACCTGCTAATCAAACTCAGGCTGTCTGTGCCATAGTCAGGGCTTTATCCTCTCTGTACCACACAGCTGGCTCTCAATAGCTTATTTCTTACTGTAGGGTGTCAAAGCCATTTGCAGAGCCTCTTCAGCTTCAACTAATGTTATATAAATGAATTAAAGCCTAAATATCTGTTCACAGAAATGATTCAACAATTCATGCACACTGCTCACTCTATTTAACTGTATCAGTGAAGGACATTGGCATGCCCTGCACTTGTGATGTCACATTTGACTCAGAGGTATGGCTGGAAATACCCAAAGATCTGTTCTAATCTGGATCAGCTTTCATAGTTACCAAGTCACTGTGTGCTAATGTAGGGCTACCTATCTACTTTGACAACTACAAGGTAAGATCTAAGTCACTTGACAGATCTGCTGCTTCTATGAAAATAGAAGACTTCTGCACTGTAACAATTGCATGTAACAGTTTCTCTGAATTTGCAGTCGAAGGAGTAGGCATCAAATCTACTGCACTGATAATGCACCTTCTGTTAATGTAACTTGTATACTTTCTGACTACTCAAAATTTTCTGCAAGATCACCCCAGCTCCCTGTCATCATACTGCAACCACACCCTGTGGCACAAAAGGAAATGAGTAGGGGAAAGTTCCAGATGCCTTGGCCAAATTTCCCTTGGTTCTCCCAAAATGAATAGGCTGCAACCTAACAATACTTAGCCAGTCCACAAAACATAAATAAGTAAATAAAGACGGGTGAGCTGGAACTAGAACTGGTTCTTCCACCCTCTTCCACTGACTACTCCAGTACTTGAGCCTGAGTCATATAGAACTTAGTCAAGGCTTTAACCCTCTGTGCTATAAAGCTGACTGATACAGTGGGTAGTATTTTTTAATTATCTGTTTTACCATAGTCATTCCATTTAGTGCTTTTTGTTCATTTGCAGATGTCATGCTACCTCTGGATGGGCCATAGTAACCCTTCTCATACCTCTCAACCTCTTAGATCAAGAAATCTGGACAAAGTAATAAATAAAAGGAGTACAAAGGCCAAAAATAGGGACATTATTTAAATGTTGCTCTTACAAACTTAGAAAGTTGATAGAATAACAGGTTTTGCATTAGCATGAATTTTCTGAAGGATATGAAGTCTGAAACTCAAATGTCTGTCATTATTTTCTAACTTCAGTCTTTAATAATGTGCCACTAATTTGCCAGAAAATCACAATTTTATGAAAAGCAGGCTAAAAATAGACAAAAATCTGGACATTCTGCAAAGATCTGTACAGCTGAGAGGTATGAGTTCTTTTCATGCTGTGTAGGATTGCAGTCTTTTTCTCCTTCTCTTCCATTGTTGGTGACTGCATTATGCATTGTTAATCTACTGTTGCTTCTTTCCCTTCTTTCCCCTCTTCTCTTATTCTTCATCACAGCATTTATCATTATTACTGTTAAGGGGGGGCACTTGTGCTAAGAGTTGCTTTGCATAGAACTTTTTTTTTTTGCTGTGTTGCATACATTTGGCCTTCCCTTATACAGCCTTCCCCCATACCTTCCTTTGCTCATTTGATTACTGTACAGTTTCTCCTGCCTCTTCCATAAACCTGTATAATCTCTTATTCTGCTAATGCATCTTTAATGCACTGTACCACTATATTTTCCTCCTTTGTTCAGTTCCTAGTACTTTCTAGAACTGAGTATTATAGTCCATGTCTCCCTCTTCATTTCCTCCAAGCAACTAGTTATGAGCCTTTCAGCTGCTTCCCATCAGCTCCAGAAGATTATTCTTTCTAAACCTGCTACTACAATCAATCTACCCTCCTCCCATGCTTTTGCTACTTGCTTAATCTAGACACCATTATGTCTAGCATTCTCCTTTGTACCTTTCTAGCACCACCATCCTACACATCCTTCCATACCATTTTCAAAACACTCTTTTCTTGACTTAGCGATTACAGACAATCTCTTCACAATCCCTTCATAATATCCCCAATCTCCAAACACCCCTGTCTTTGAGTAATCAGCACTCCATAAGCTTCAGTATACAAAACATAACTCCAAAACTTACCCCCAAATATATTCTTTTAGACCCAAATCTCAATTTAACATCATCAACCCCAAAGAACCCCTATCATCCATTAACTGTCCCAGTTACAAACTCAGTGGACCAAAATCATGCAGCAGAAACCCATAGCGCTATGCTCAATAATACTTAAAACACATTTCCCAAAACTTATCAGGCTATACAAAACAAAACCAACAGATGACACATGACTTAAAGGTCTTGTAAATGTTAGAGATAATGCCTGGTATACTTGAAAAACACTACCCAACAACCCTCATACATTAAAACTTCACTCAACCATGTAACTTAAGAAAACAAAACATAAGACTGCAAATCCATCCTTCTCATGTCTAAACAAAACACCCCTCTATACAGATCAAAACTCTTCTGTAAAGAGGTTAATTCCCGTACTGATGCAAGCAAACACTCCACATCTAATCTCTCCCTTATCCTGTTTACTACTACAGTATTCCTAAAAAAACTCAAAAATCTTCTTAATTTACCAGACACAACTATCAACCCTCCAAACAGTGTCACACTTTCCACTCCTTTCATTCCTTATTTCTATGTCAAACTAATTAATTCTAAAGATATTCAATTTCTACCCAAACTCACCTGAAGCACCAACAGGCACAGACAACTTACACCCACATTTCATGTTAAGACTGCAGAGACTTATCAGTCCCACTTTTGCATATATACAAATTATATTTCAGTTAAAACATCATGCCAAATATTTGGAAATCAGCCATAGTCAAACACTTACCTAAGCAGAACAAACTAAATGCAACATCACATTTTAGTTCCATCTCATCTTACCCACCCTGGGTAAGATTATTGAAAAATGAATCTACTCAGCTAGTTGAATATGTCAATAAATACTATTTCAGAAGCAGCATGGCTTTTTGGGCTGAATGTAGCACTGTGACTATAATTTGGCCAGCGACAGATGAAAACACCTTAATGTGGATAAAGGCCTGTTTGCTGGGACAAAAAGCTATATACAGGGGCAATATTTATTGACCTAACCAAAGCATTTGAGCTGATAGACCACTCTATTCTCATAACCCATATTTTAGAGCTATCAAGACAAAGGGTAAAAAGGTCACACATAAAATTAAAATAGCTAACAACAAACACAAAGAATCCAGATAAACCAGTTTGCTTTGTAAAATGTCTTACACCTCATTTGAAGGTGGCACACGAGGCATGTGTAAATGAGGCTCCTTAGGGGCATTCAAATGTTCAACATTAAGGTTTCTTAATTGTTCATTGACTTTTTCCTTTCTTTTTCTACTTTTTTTAAAGTTTATAATGTGCAGACTACATGTACACATGTAATAGTGACTAGAAAGCACAAAAAAAGTGATAAGAATTTTATTGAAGACATATTGTGTACACTTAGTGCAGGCTTTATTGAAAATAACCCTGAGTCCTTCCCTCTGTGTTGTTTTTTTTTTTTTATATTTCCTGTGAATTGAAACTCTGGTGTTTATTGTAAATAGCTATTCAGTATTTTCATTTTTTGTTATGTATTAGTAAATATATCAACAGCTTTCATTGTATAATGAGCTTTCATTGTAGTTGGTCCTTTAGAAAATATTTAACTTTTGAGAGCACTTGCATTTATTTAGTGGCACTGTGGCTTCACGTTCCTGAAAGTCTTGCAGCTTGGTTACCACTACCATTTGTATAAGTATTAATTTTATTAAGAATAATTGGGTACCCTGGTGACAGCGTGTGAAAATCAAATCTCAAAGTGAGTGTGTGCATGCATGCGCGCGCGCGCGTGTGTGTATGTGTGTGTGTGTTTCAGCTACTTTGAATAGGGTCACTAGGAGCACTGATTTCACACAGCTAGTAATGGGGGATTTGCCTTGGCACATCCAGCTAAGGACTCAGCTTTATAGCTATGTCAGTGGAGAGTCTTAGTAGGGCCTGGAGAGAAAGCCCAACCCCAGGACTGGAATGTGCATTCCCTGTGTGCCCCTAAGGGAAACTGTACTTGGTGCAGTGAGCTGCATCTGAAAATACTGTGTGTGTCTATTTTTTTCTCAGTGAACATTCCCCACCGGTGTCAGAGGTGGGGATTGAGGCTCCTTGATCACTGGCCTAAAGGAAGAATGTCACAGATGGGGTAGTGTTTGAGAAACAAGCAGCTCCATGTGAGATTTTCTGTCCCTCCTTGCTCATGAACAGTATACCCAATAGCCATTGTTGGCCCCGTACTGTTGCTTTTTTTCATTAATGACATGGGAAGTCAGTCAAAATCTGAAAACTATTCAACATCAGATTATATGGTTCTTGTAGCCAATGATCCCAGAATTGTTCTGATGGAAGTTGAAATTCAGTCAGGTCTTGCCTCCTCAGAATAATAAATCAAGCAAATTTTGTTTTAGCTCAGCACATTAAAATATAATAACATCATATCTGGTACAAAGAAGTAGTCAACAAACTCCATAACCTCATAGTCATCCTCTTCTAAGGTTCAGAGATTATTCCATAAACTGTTGGGTGAAGTACTTGGACCTACTGGAACAAAGCTCTCACCTTCACATTACTCACAAGAGAAGTTTTCAAAATGATACATAAAAACTGGGCACCTTATACTGGTTGAAGGACTTAATTTCCATGTCAACCAGACATGGATAATGTGGATATGGTTGTGGATGGTACTGTCCTGCTGTGACTACATATTACATTTGTAAATAATGTACTTAGTATGGTTTACATTGTGGGTACTGTTTGTTTGATTACACTTAGCTACTTCTGTTAATGTATGCAGTTTGCTATTGTCTTAAGACTGGATTGTATTCATTGTATAAGTTTGTACCACCTTATTGAAGTCTTTTCCTCCCTTCTAATGGTTCATCACCTCATTGGAAGTTAACATGTATGAAATCAATCAGTCAATCAATCAATCAGTCAATCATTACATCACTCAATAAAATCAATCAGGTCATTAATTAATGCTCCAAGATGTCACATTAGAGATTAAATAAAATCAGAAGTATTATACTGACAATTTTTACAATAATCATATGATGAAACAATCCTATCAAAGAGAGCCCATGTGTGTTCTAAATTTCAGGTTAGATATAGAAACGAGCACCCGGTCATAAAATGCAAGTAACAAAATGTGGATCTTCTAAGTCATATACTTCTTCTATATTACTAGCTGTAAAGGGATCTCATGAGTTATCACAACAAGAAAAATTTGGAACTGTTTACATGAGAAGGCATTTAAGTACAGAGTTTGTGACATCAGACTTGCAAACACCAACCATATCTTGAGGTTTATATCAGTATGGTCAAACTACATGTCTGCTATAAAAGTGTTATCTGGTGTTTGCAGCATTAGCAGTTGGACTTCTGACCTCACCATTTCTATTTGTTCATTTTGTTCAGTGTGGTCATCTTCAGGATTTAGTTACTTGTCACTATCCAGAATGCTCTAAACCATTTGGTCTGCTTGTATTTCTACAGTATATTTGGAGACAGTCTGTACAAGTCCTGTTAATTATATTCCATGGCATAGTATACATTTATTTACTAGTATGAAATTTAGAACATATACCATTTCTATTTTATAACATTTTTTTCAGCATATGCTTATTGGTAAAACTCTCTCTCTCTTTTGTTACTATTATACCTTAGTTACTTTCTTTGGAGATCTTCTGATTCTTTTCATTTCTTCATTGTTGAGAAAACTCTAAAATTACCCCTCCCCATAATGCAAATTGGGACAATTTACATTGGAAAGCATATGTATAGCTGGCTTAACTTTGGTCTAGGAGGGATACCAGCAAACTCAATAAATGCATTCCCAGCAAGGTCAGACTTTTCATCTTCTGTGAAAGTCTTGCCTTCTGTTTTTGGCATTGGCAGTTGAACTTCTGGCCACACCATTTCTATTGGTTCAGTTTGTTCAACCCAGTCATTATCCATGTTTATTTACATTTAACTATCTTGAATTTTCTGAAGCATTTGATTTACATGTATTCTTGCAGTTTGATCATTAATTGATCTTAATCTCAAAATCTCCAAGATCTGAGGAATTATACTGGAACTGTATAGTAACTGAAAAGATCTTACCTTTTCAGTTTACAGTACATACCTTTTTTAGGCATGTATTAAACTTCCTGTGTGTTTACTGCTTTAACCCCCTTCTATGAAGTAGATGAACTGTATATGCTTGGATGGGTCTATGTTGTTTTATCGAAGCTTCAAAACTTTAAAACCCATACGGCTGAGATCATATGATCAAAGTTTTGAAACTTCGAAAACACAACAAAACCACCAAACAAAAACAAAAAACTTTAACTTTACATTTTTGCAGGGGGAAAAGCCCCTCTGCACACCCACACCCCCTGCTACTTAAATATACCAACTCCAAAATTGCACTACAGTGAGGAAAACGGTAAATCTCCAGTTCTGCACTAATTCAGCAATCTCAAGTCACAGTGCTCAAAGTTTCAACACTTCAATCATATGGCCTCAGCCATATGGGTTTCAAAGTTTTGAAACTTCAATAAAACAAGGTAGACCCACTTGGATGCCATTTAGTTAGACAAGTTGCAAGTGTTGGACAGTGGACATGTTTATGTGATGCAATGAGGAATGCAACATAGATGTTGTTTTTTCCTCTAATCATTGGCTATTCTAATAACCATATTAAAGTGAAATTTCTTACATACAGTGTCTACTGCTTTATTTCAAATCCAGATGTTGCGCAACTTAGAAACAAAGGTATGCCATCTATGTCCAAGGAAGTCATTGTTCCACTGTATTCGACATTCATCAGACCTATCATTGAGTACAATACCCCCTTTGGTATGTTACCTAACCAGGCATATCCAGCAAGTGGAACGTCCACAGAGGTTCCTCACTAAAAGAATACAGGACGTAAGTAAAATGTCCTATGCAGACCACCTCAAGGCCCTATCCCTGTATTCTGTCTTCTACAGGATTTTGAGGGGAGATCTATGCCTGGCATACAGGGCATTGTCAAACCTCACTCTGATGGATCTCCTGCATATCTGCAAAACAAACAGCACCAGAAATACCCATTCTAAAGACTTAAACCTTGCCTGTGATATAAATAGGACCTGATGGAGTGATAGGTATGTTTCCCAGAGACTTCCTCATCTATGGAACAGGCTCCCCATCCATGTGAAGCAGAGTTCCTCCCTAACCCATTATAAGTGCAACTTAGACAATCAGATGGAAAACCGGAAATTCATCCAAGGTTTGGCACCTATGTCTCTAATGGACACAGATAACCTGAAAATGGTTCATCTCCCAGGCCCAAGCTTACACTTATCAAGGGTATCAAAACTTTTTAGAGATTTGGGATGCATGGCTAGGCTTAAAAAAGCCCTTGTGGTCATTAGCCTAGTAAACACCTATGAACCTATGATCTGCTCCAGAAACACAACAGTGGTTCAACATGATGTAGTCAAATTTGCAAAACACAGATAACTGAAAATTGAACAGTAATCACCAAAATGATAAAGTACCAAATACAATAATACTGAAGTATGCTGAAAGATAAGTCAATGAATATCAGAATAAAATGTGCATAAACACAGACAAAACAAGAAAAAGAAACTGCTTGCATGGATGCAAGATCCTGTGCATTCTTTGTGGACAACAAGGCATCACTCCCCTCCCCATATACCTCTAAACCTCTCAGCACAAGAAATCTGATCAAAGCCAAAAATATTGGTGGGGGGCGCAAAGGCCCCAAAATAGGGACAGAGTTTAATACTGGCTCTTATAAACTTAGAAATTGATAGAATAACAGATTTTACATGACCATGCATTTTCTGAAGGATATGAAGACCCAAACTTAAATGTCTGTCATCATTTAGTGACTTCAATCCTAAATGATTTGCAGGAAAAACAGAAATTATATGGGGGAACAGACCAAAAACATAAGGCAAAAATCTGCACATTCTGTGAAAGTCTGGAAAGTTAAGGGGTTTGTCTCCACAACCTAATTATCTAGTTAAGAGATCATGCATATTCAGGGGATGGCAATATAAGCTTATTTTATATATGTCCATTTTATGCTTGTACCAGACAAGTGTGACTTCTTCTTATGTGGAAATATGATCTTGGGATTAGTAAATATAAGTAATGTGTAGCTCTGAGGGTTGAATCCATCACATATAATATACAAGTGTTTGTCTCTCAGCAAACATGATCAGCTGTTCTCTTGGTATTTTGTACTGCTTTGTTACAGTTTTGCCCTAGAAAGCTTATAATGCATTGTACCTACCGCAGCGTCTCTAAGAAACTAAAAATAGTAAGATACTTGTAGAAAGTATGAGCATTTCATGTTTTGTAATAATATATGATATTTACAGTTTCTACACTCATTTAAATTTAAATTTTTACACTTCCTTGATGGCAGGTATTAGGCCATATATGCTTACCTTGTTAACAAAGATCTCTGTTAATATGTTATAACTGGTTCCTGACAGATGTGATAAAGAACGCATGACTAACATTTGTGTACTATGATTTGATCCTTTGTTTAGAAAAGCAGACATTATCAGCGCTTTCATGCAATTTAATATGGCAAAAACTTTGAATTTCAGCAGTTATATTTTGGGTATTTTTGGGGTGGGCTGGTTGTTCAAGTATATGCATTTTGATCATATATTAATAATTTTTTTTTTTAGATCAAACTATTGTTATTTGAAAACTGCAGCTTTGATACACCATGGGAATATACCAAAGCTGATCTTTACAGTTTATGCATAACTTAACACAGTACTACAGCACCAACTGACCAGTGGTATGTTAAAAGCCATTATTATTTATCTCCTAATGTTGCTCTTGGCCTTTATTGTGCCATGGATCTACCTCTGGTTATTCCTTCATTTTTTCATACTGCTCAGCCACCATCGAGTATATGATGATGGTAAATATGACATTGTGAGAACACTGTATTAATTTTATTAAAGTCAGTTATAATATAGTGATTAAGTTGCTTTAAATTTGCAAAGTGAATGAATCAGTTACAGAATCATTATACCGGTTCTGCTGTTCATGTGAACAATGGATTGGCTTCTGCATAGCTGCTGAATCTGCAGATGAACTGTGGACAGACACATCTATAAATCCTCTTCCACTGTCAGAAGTCATTTTCAGTATTAATATTTAAGGAACTTTATTGAAGAACCAGTGTCAGAAGCTTTAAAAACCTAGTTTAGAATCACTGAACAGATGTTTAATTTAAATAGGACACATCTACCTTCCTACTTTGTCCCTTTAACTTAGTCACATCATCTCATCAGGTATCTCTTAAAAGAGTGGCATGTGTGAATCTTTGAATTTGAAGCCATTTTATGTTCCCTCTGTGTGTGTGATGACCTCAAGGTTTGTTATTACCTGCCTTATAATATGGATTTCTAAATGGTGGTCATATGTTGGATTTAATATCTACCATGGCTCTTTCAGAAGATGACATTCAGTTAAGCAAGGAGACAATTAATGATCCATTTTAGGATGTCCACTTTTCAATATTTATATATAAGAAATAATACATGGAGTCAATTATGCTTGTAGTTTTATGCAGATGACATATAAGATAGGGAAGGAAGTTACTAACACTGATGAGATTTGTAAGTATCAATAAGCCCAAAATGAGGTACTACTTTGGATAAAAGACCCAGCATCAATATAAGTAAAGACAAAATGACATTCACAGCATTTAAGGCTAAAGAACTAAACCACCTAGCAGTTCTGTAGATGGTCATATGTTATGGGCTGTACATAAATGTAATTATTTGGAGATACTGTAGATAAAATAATGAGATATGATAAATAGAAAAGTCAGATTTGTTAGGATTGCTATAGAATGAAGAGATGTATTCTGAGATTTATAAAATACATAATACTTTGACACCATTATAAAACTGTATATCAACATTATGCAAACCAATACATATGCTGCATGTAGTCATTTCACACTAGCAGGAACATGTACGTTATTCACATTAGGCAGTGTTAGAATTTACTGTAGCATTCTTTAAAGTGTAAATACTTGGTAAAAGGTATAGACAGGATGTTGTACACTTGTTTTGAATCAAAACTACATGTTAATTGCATCCTTCTGAAAGATTTGATTTAAGACATGAAATACAGCTAGCCATTCACACATCTACAGTAACATGGTAAGTGCATTTCCTGATTTTCACCTATTTTCTCCTTGAAATTCAGTGTGACAGCATTTTACTTTTTATCTTTATCATGCAGCTGCCTAGATGAATGAATTCAGCCTGTATCATGCTGAATAAATGAGTGAGGCACAAAGTAATTTGCACCTTGCAGCTTCAAGTAGGGATAATATCCTTTATTCTGACTTACTAGCTTTTATAATATTGTCAGCAAAAGATGCAAATCCTGCTTTTTTAATAACAAAATGTTCTTACAATTGTCACCGTATGATCTCATTTACAATGACCTGACAAGTCGCAGTTGCAGTGCATAGCCCACATTCTGAAGAACACTAATTTAAGATTATGCAATCTGTATCACTCAGCATCTTTCAGACTGTTGGTTTCTGAATGGACAATGGACATTCTATGGCTTATTTACTTTAAGACTCTAGACCCTGCAGAGTTATATCAAATAAGAGATTCTCTGTTGTAGCCCAGCCACCGTCGCAAGGACCACACTACCACAGTGTCAATCTTCCTACCAGAGATGGGCTGCCTAGTTTCTCCTTTAAATTCTTTTGTACCTCACAACTGCTGCATCAGCTTTGTTCACCCCTCCTTCTCATGGTCTGCCTGTTCTTTTTCATTGCAGATGGGCCCTAAGCATATTTTTCCTGCCTAAGACTGTTGGCCTTCACATTCCAGTTTCCATGCATCTATTGCCTATGAACACATCTAATTATCCTTAAAGATGCCTTGAACCATATTCATCTTTTGATGTAGTCTCTATAGCCACTAATATATTTCTGTATTTACGACTTTTCTTTCTATTTATTTGGAGCATTGAGATTTAATGAGAATGAAACTCTTTATTAGTCTTTCTGTTCTCAGTCCTGGGTTATCTCTTGAATAATTTTATATAGATTCTATAGTATACAGTCCCTCAAGGAACATTGGGTAGGCTCTCATGACACACTATTTATTTATTTATTTATTTCCAGTTTGAAGCTCAAAGAGCCCGTTTTTAGTGGAGGCCCAGGGCGAAAAGCTCCAATAATACATAGTACAAGCTCCATAATATGAAGTACAATACATAGTGGAAACAGAAACAAACTAAGCAAATTTTACATACAAAATAGCAAAATCTAAACAAAAGTTAAACAGCAGCTTGGAGAAAGATGTAAAACATATTTACATGTTTAGTGGTTGAGAACGGTAGTACAAGGTTAAATTAATACAGAGGTTTAAATCATCTGAGAATGATATAGAAGTAACATTAGCATGGATGAGTTCTTTATGCATGAATATTAGCATCAAAGTCTCTTACATTAAAGTAATCTTGGGTCTGGATAAGGTCAATGCAATAGTAAATTTACAGAGCAGAAACCAGAAGGTAAACAGCTCTTATAAACATTCTTAGAATGATACAATATCTGCTAGAGTTCATACTCAGCTTATCAAATATTACAGGTCACCAAGGTCACTGTTTGATCAAGAAGTGTTCTACTTCTGGTCAGGAGAACAAGACAGACAATCTGAGGTTCTGAAAAAAAGTTTACTATTAAAGAACCAATACTTGATAACTATGATATAATACAAATAATCTCACCCGCAAGGACTCTGTGGCTGTTAGTAGGGAACTTACAACCCTGCTAGACAGCATAGCTAGTACAGGTATTAAGACATAAAGTATTTTGCACAAGTCACATATAGAAAGGAGAGTAATGTTACCATGAATGAAAAGATTTTTTGGATAAATACATACATGAAAAAAATGACCTGTCTTAAAAAATGGAAATGTGTAGATCATTCAAGCCTAATTTGGGGCACACATGTTCAGACAGGATGGGGTGCACTTGTTAGGATCAGGGAAGAGAATTTTTGCTGCAGATATTTTGCAATATTTGACAAACACAAGGCAGGATTTTTCCTAGGTCAAAAATTTAACATTTCACAGATAGCAACATTTAATGCATCTCTGACGGTTGTTAATGCTAAGAGTATTTATAATAAAGTTTTTTTTTTATTGGAAAATTTGCTACATTCCCACAAGACTGATGTTGTTATTGTTTATGAAACATGGTTAAAGAACAATGACTGGTAACCAGTTCTGTCAGAGTATAAATGTTTTTACTGTAACAGACGTTCTAACAAAAAATCAGGTGGAGGTGTTATGATAGGGATTAAAGATATTTATGAGACCTGTGATAATCACATGTTCATTGATAACACCAATCCTATAAATTGTGTAACTGTGTCAATAAAGACAATCCTGGAACATGTAACAATTATTGGTGTGTATAGACCACCAAAGCCAAGTGTTGATGACCTAGAGGAATTCATACTTTTCTTGCACAAAACACAGGATATAAGAATAACAGTGGCTGGAGACTTAAGTTTACCAGAAACAGACTGGAATAATATTGATTCAACAACATTAGTAAGGAAATTATTCACAATGTATGTTCAGGAACAACAATTGCTTCAGAGTGTAAAAAAAAAAAAACATAACATACTAGACATTCCCCAGTATTCAATAAACTCCATGTAGGCTTTGGACAGTACCTACACGGAGTTTACATGTTTGCGCAGCAGTGCGTAGTGAGCGGTAGCACACAATGCATATTAATTGTGCACAGTGCTTCTAAGCTAGGTTTCATGGCCAGCAACAGTGTTGCTGGCCAGGAAACTGTGTAAGAGAATATGAATATCAATTCTACGGTCCCCTGATTTGCATGGAATGTCACAGTGATTACCAGGGCTTCACAAATAGCTGTCACTCTGTTAGTGCAACACATCTGAACAAAGACCAATATAACGAGGAGACAAATAACTAGACATAGGGACATATTTCACATAAGTGTCACTTAGAAATGTGTTAGAAAGAAACACTCTCAACCTCCTAGAGCAAGAAATCTGGACAAAGCCATAAATAATGGAGGGACAAAGGCCCAAAAATAGGGACAGATTTTTAATATTGCTCTTCCAAACTTAGAAAGTTGATAGAATAATTGATTGTACAGTAGCCTGCACTTTCTGAAGAGCATTAAGTTTTAAATTCAAATGTCTGACATCAGTTTCTGACTTCAATCTGCAATGATATTTCAATGATTTGCCAGAAAACCAAAATATTATGAGGAAAAGATCAAAAATATGAGACAAAAACTGTACATTCTGCGTAAATCAGAACAGTTGAGAGATATGAATTCAAATCTATGTAATTGACTCACATCAGTCCTGAGATCATCTCAGTGAGATGGCAGAAAGCCACAAATTTGATAAGGAATACATCTGGACATCCTGAGAATATCAGGACAGCTGAGAGGTATGAATGCAAAGTATATGGTCAAAACACAGTACATGACAATGTACTTACAGTGCCGGGTATTGTGATATCCAGTTCCTGGCATTGTGTACTGAATATGTTTAACAATCTGTAATGGGACATGCACTGCCATGTAAAATGAACACTTAGGGGAAGTGTGTGTAATGAATAGGGACACACACATGAATTGTAGGAATGAACACAGGGCAAGAGGACAGGTGAAACTACCCAATATACAGCAAAGGAGGGCATGTCAATAGTAGCAGGAACACCAATTACATATTTATATGGTACAGTAGGGACTGTACAGTGAAAATGTATTGTATATGACTGTCACACAAGGTGACATAACAATGGGGAGGATGTCTATGTGAGATAAGTATCCTTACAAGAATAATGCAGAGGACATCTATCAGAAATCTGACATACAGTCGGGGTAGGGTGCATATTGTGAAGCTGTACAAACTTATGTGCCTGAATATGAGTGCACTCTCAGCAGAGGTCTCCAGCAAGGAGGGCACAGGTAAAGGCTCATAAAAAACATTACAAGAACCAGCCACAATCATGGACAATATCAGAACAATAACAGTAGCAATCCCATGCCTGTGTCATAACATATGTGATTTACAGTGATAAGAGATGAGTCTGAACACACACACTTGAACAACTATTATGATATATCCACACTCTATGAGGGTAATCATACACACTGTTCTGGCACTGTAACATCTGCTTCTGGTGTTAGGAGGGACACTGCTATACCTGTATGCAACAGTATGGGTAATACAAGCTTGTTTTCTTGTATGTATGTATGTGTATATATATATATATATATATATATATATATATATATATATTATATGTGTGTGTGTGTGTGTGTGTGTGTGTATATATATATATATATATATATATATATATATATATATATATATGACACAATCCACACTGTCATGAATGATATACATGCCATTAATGTTGTCAAACTGTCAAACACCTATGTATGTAGTGTGTGCATCAACAAAACAGGTAGCACACATGCATCTGGTTTAACAACTTGATTGGTCTTCCGAACCATCAGACAGTCATGTATATTCCACAGAAAGCATCCCTACGTATGGCCAATAATCTGTGTGACAGCTCACTGTGAGAAAGGTGGTATACTTTAGTTACACATGACTGGAAGATGTGTTGGGAGGTACATGAAGAAAGGTGCATTGTACACAGTTTTATGTGTGATGAAGGCTGGGAAGCATGAAGGTATTACTGCCTCTGATGTGGATGTCCTTCACATACCCGGAACTTGTGTTACATTAAAGGGAGTAGTCAGCACTGTGACCACATGCTGGTGGATGTACCACTTACCATCTACCCCAGCACATGAGTCACACACCTATTGGTCTGATTGCGGGGTGTGTTAGCCACATTATATTGGGGTGGTGTGTTTGTTTCCTGAATTAACAAATCCCCCATGTGTCTTGCCAGTGAAGGTGTTTTCATGCCTCTGGCAGCAGTGTTTATATGTTATTACTGTCTGTATTATGCTAATATCACAGTTGGAGTCAATGATTGCCCACATTCTGAAGTCCTTCAGGCAGTTGTGTGAACACAGCATGTGTATGTCATCTGTGATGTCCATCACTTAACTAATGGACAGGAAAAAGGCCTAGCTGACAGCTCAGATGTACAGACTTGATCACTGGACCTGAGATATAGGTTACATCACACATTTCAACATAGTGAGATGCCACATATGTGATACACTGGTCTAGCCATTTGGTGATATAGCTGTTTATGGCCACATATAAGAGTTTTGAGTGAATACCTCAGTGTGGATTTGTGTCAGATTCTTTGACCTGGTGATGTTCCACAAGATGATACTGTTTTCATCATGCATGCCCTCGATGACCTATTTGAGGACATCTATCAGATGTTACAGACATGATGTAGCATTAACAACTTATACAGGTCTATTGCAGACAACCAGAATTTGACTAGTGTACATGTAGAAGAGGTCCATGATCACATGTTGGTCCATCTCACAGTTAAGGAGTGTCAGGATATTTATATAAATGCATGCATCAGGTACTGCCCCCTCTACTCAGATGGATGCATGTTGATGTACACCCTTGTATGGGAGTATAGTCCATGTGGAGGGTGTGTTGAAATGTGCATTCCATTGTAATAGGAAGGGGTATGTGTTGAGTCACACCACAGGCAATCTGTGATTTTGTTGCAGGCCATTGCTTCCACGTGATAGGCCTTGATGAAAGTAAGACAGTGCATACTGCCTATTGTGATCTGGCCTTGGGGTTTGACACAATCCCCCATGAAGGTATCATTGAGAAGACATTCCAGCTGGGGATTAACCCTTACATCAGTAGATGGATAACCAACTGAGTCACTGATAGAACATATACTGTGAAAGTTAATGAATCAACCTGTACCAGTAGAGCTGTCATCACTAGCAAACCCCAGGTATCTGTGCTTGACCCTTCACTGTTTGGACTCTATTTCTTAACAGTTCAGGCTAAAGTATATGGCCATTGCCTTAACAAGTTTGCTGATTCTTGTATATTGGATGCCATCATTTAGTCCACCAATGACGATAACATAGTACAGGAGGAGCTAACACAAACAAATGAATGGGGACAAGGGCACACGATCTACAACCAAATGCAGAAATGTGTCTTTTTTATATCATCTGTCTGAAAAGTGGAATTCCATGTTAATCACAGCATTGACAACAGTCCTGGTATGCTGACACTCAATGATGCCAGCAATGGGAGTGCATGTAGGTGACTGTCTGACCTTTGACCAAGTGTCCACACCGGTATTGAAAGCCTATGTTGTGCACATCATATGTCACACCATCATATGTAGATCTTAAGACTGCATGACAGCACTGTAGTCAAACCACATCAAAAATAGAGTATAATGCTTTCTTTTACATTTACCTCACATGAGACATGCAACAGATGGAGAGGCCAAAGGGCTTTCTCAGCAAGATAACACAGGGCCTACAAACCATGCCATGATATAGGCGGATAGAGTTAAAGCCATGTCACTGTAATCTGAATGGCATAGGATGAGGTGATGTCTGCCTGGCCTCCAGGCCAGTGTCTGACCCTGCCCTGGTGGGAGTACTGCATATCCAAAAATCAAAATCTAATATAGCTGATGACATCAGTAGTGTCTGTTGATGAGAATATGGTAATAACAATGTCCCACATGCTGGTATAAATGGCTCTCTGTAATGTCAAACAAGAGCTCATGCACACACACACACACACACACACACACACACACACACACACACACACACACACACACACACACACACACACACACACACACACACACACACACACACACACACACACACACTTGACTGCAGTGAGACTATAACCCCTAAATATCTAAGTACATAAACTATAGAACTCAGTACTTTACCCAAGCGCCATGGCACAAGTCTGACTTGGAGTGTGTCAGACAATACTTTATAGCTGATGACATCAGGAGTGTCTGTTGAGGAGAAGATAACAGTGTCCACATGCTGATGTAAAACGCTCTCTGTAATGTCAAGCAAGAGCTCACACACACACAGTTGACTGCAGTGAGAATAAATATCCTACCTAAGTACACATACTACCGAACACAGTACTTTATGCAAGTGCCACAACTCAAATCTGATTTTTATAAGAGTGCAGGTGAACGTATAGTAGATGACATAAGCAGACCATGTGAGAAACAAGGTGTTGGGTGGGCTGCATGAAATGGATGTGTACGCATCTGCAAGAATCAAAATACTGCAATTCTGTGATATTGGAGCAGTAACTATGGGATATACACTTCTGGTCTTCTGTCTAGACACACACACACACACACACACACACACACACACACACACACACACACACACACACACACACACACACACACACACACCAAGGTGACTGCAGTGAGAACAGAATTTCTACCCAAGTACACAGACTGCAGAACTCAGTACTTTATGCAAGTGCCACGGCACAAGTCTGATTTATACAAGAGTGCAAGTCAACTTATAGTAGCTGACATCAGCAGAGCATATGGGAGATAAGAGGTTGGGAGGCCTGCATGAAATGGATGTGTAGACATGTAGAAGTATCAAAATACTGGCAATTCATGGCATCAGAACAGTAACTATAGGATACTCATTTCTGCTCTTCTGTCTAGACACACCCACCCACACACACACACACACACACACACACACACACACACACACACACACACACACACACACACACACACACACACACACACACACACACACACACACACACACACACACACACACACACACAGATGCTTAGTTGACCACAGTGAGAACAGAACCCCTACCTAAGTACACAGACTATAGAACACAATACTTTACACAAGCGCCATGACACAAGTCTGATTTATGCAAGAGTGCAGGTGAATTTCTAGTGGATGAGATCAGCAGGCCATGTGGGAGACAATATGTTGGGAGGCCTGCATAGGTGCATAGCTTCATAGGTTCATAGGAGGCTACTAGCCTAATGGCCCTAGGATGTTTAGATGCCTAGTTGTGTAAAAACACAAATACCCTTATTGAGCATAGTTGGATGGTCATTTTGGCAGACCAGTTTTGTGAGCAGCACCAACTGACCCTGTCCATGAGGGACTTAGGTGTCACCCCAGAAGTGACTTTACAATCACCCAGCTGGTAGTCAAGGTTGCACTTCAACAGGGTCAGTAAGGAGCACTACTTCACATGCAGTGGGAGCCTATTACAGAGGAGTGTGAATTGTGGGATATATCTGTCTCCTCAGCATGTTCTGTTTATGTTACAGGCAAGGTTGAGAACCCTGGGCAAGTCATTTTTGTTCCATTTGATTTGCAAATGTCCATCATTTCCAGAAGGGCAGGGTCTGAGACTGCTATGTAGAGGAGACATAGATCACCTCTTAGCAGCCTACATGATACTGAGTACAGTGACAGGTATGTCAGTCTTTCCAAGCATGTCATATTTGGAGGCCCTGGAGACTCCCAGGCACAAACCTGTGTTTTCTCCAATTGCTACAGGTGTCTGATGAGGTACAGACAGATGGGAGCATTGTACTCAATTATTGGTGTGATAAGGGTAGAATACAGCAGATGTATGACCACCCTGGTCTTGGATGTGATGTCAGTATGTATAATGTGTGCAATGCATAATGTGTGTGTCACCACTATGGGCACATAGTGATGAACTAATCTATGAACTTTTCTTTTCTCTTGGGAAGGTGGCCTAATGGTTAAGGTGTTTGCCTTACAAACACAAGGCGCAGGGTTTGAGTCTCACAAGGGATAATTGGCTAGGCTGAAAATGGCTCACAAGGGCAGTTAGTCTGGTACTAATCTATGAACCTCTATGAACCTAAAGTGTAGATTGCTATTAATGTTTGTTCCCAAGTCTCACACCACTGTATTAGAGCTTAGGGGGGTGCTATGTATATCATAATTAGCAGGGATACTTCATTGCCAAAGGGGACAATGAGGCATTGTATACTTTAAGGTTCATTCTGTGAGTTTGTCACCAGTCATTTGTGTGTGCCAGCTCCTTCTGTAATATGTTACCATCATTGGGGAACTCTATATTAGTGCATCCAGTTACTAGTCATCCGCAATCTTGGTAAACCACAGGCCATCTACCATTGCCTGTGCTTCAGGGAAGTATTTTTCAAACTGTTGAGGATCCAGCAGAGATCCTTGTGGTATTTAATGGTAAGTGGCTAGTGGTGGAGGTGCAGTCCCCAACTTTGAAAGTATATGTTCTGTCAGAGAGCCTAACCCTCTACTACTGTATGGCTTAATTCCCACATGGGAGATCTTCACTATGACACATGAGTGGGGGATAGTGGCAAAGGCCTTTGATAACTTAGTACAGGTGGAATGTCATGTTATCCCTCATCCGAGTCTTTGGGGTCAGAATCCAAGAGGTCCACAAGGTTCAGTAAGGAAGATCTACCATTGACAAAAACTAAACGGATCAGGTTAAGTGTGTTGAAGGTCACCTATGTCCCTGTGGCTATGGTCCATGCTGATTCCTTCCCTAGCCTTGCAGAGAAGGGTTTTTAGCTGTATGGGTCAATAGTTGTAGTTTTGCATGTTACCACTTTGATGTGTATTGCATAGCACACAACATTAGATATTACATTTTGTAGAGTGGTTGATATATGTGTGTAAAAAGTATTGAGACACCAGGGCTCCACTGCTTGGGGAGGTGGCAGCACATGGATGTATTGTAAATATATGACATATTGTTAGATAGGGAACTCAGTTTGTAATGTTTCCACATGTAATTTCTTGTCATACACAGGAAATGGAATGTAAACAGTAGTAATACAGCATATGTACATTTCCATAAAGCTGTGAGCAGCAGGTTTGTGTGATGGTTAGCAAAGTGCATACCCATGAGAGATATGCATGTTTGCATGTAGCTAAGCAGTGCACAAACGCAAGACCCATTGCTAAAGTCTGACAGTTAGTATCGGGTTTATGAAATACACCTGATGCTTAACTGACTCTGTGGTAGCATGTGTTAATGCATTGATACAGTCCTTTTTTAGGCCAGATGCTACTGGGTTCAACTACAGGTATATCTAATACTTTACCATACTTTTTATTACAGAGTGATAATGCAATGACATGAATTGTTTATATGAGGTGTGTTGCTGTGTGTTGACATAGTGCAGTGGTGTTAAACGTGAGTGTGCAGACGTAACTGCAACTGTTTGCTGCTGCTCACCATTGGTGAGCAATGCACACCTCTGTCCAAACATGGAGCCCAAAAAGTGAAGGGATCCATTGCTTTTCCAGCAATTTATGTGTTGTGTGTGATTCTATTTTTTGACTAGATTAAAGGTGTTAAAATGGGGTAGATAGGAAAGTGGTAAACTAGGGAGCAAGTAGAGTGAAGAACAAAGGGAAATCAGTACAGGAATGTGCAGGAGGAGGTAGGAAAAAAACATAGCTATCTATTTCTTTAACAGTGTAAAGTCTACATATGTGCAAAATATAAACCGAATTTAGACTGCCACCTCCAGAGAGAGGGTTGGCCACAACTCAATCATGTTGTATAGCCAATTGGACTGAATGAAGTGTGTCAAGTAGACACATGTGAAATGGAGATCTATGTATGAGATGATTACATATTTATGGGACAGGCACCTATTTTTTTTATCTGCGAGAGAGAGGAATGTTTAGGAAGGGACATAGGTATGTTTTGGTCAGGTAGTTGGGCAGGTGAGGAAGCAGGTGCAGACAGACAAGATAAACAAGAAAAGAGACAGGGAAAATGATGGACACAAAAGGTTAGGAGACACCACGATTGGGATGAGGGTGGGGACATCCAGAGCCCATGTTTGTCAAGCTGGGTGACAGAATTGAGTCCTTACCCTCTAGACTGCCATGACTGTCACCTCACTCCATCAGGGGCTGCAGTGCTTGATGTCTCCTTCTCCTCCTCTTAGTACTACACAAAATGAAGGAGAGCAGCCTTTCCATCTGGCATAGGCATGCACCAGTTGTGTGGCACACAATCCTACTAACCATCCCTGCCAACTTAGTGCAGGTGATAAAATCACCACCTTTACCACTTCTCCTGGAGGGTTGTACTGGACCAGCCTCAGGGGAAGGACTTCTGAGGGGGCAGGTAGTGCAGGGGACAGCAGTATTGCCAGGTTTTCTCCAAGATGTGCTGGGCATTGGTGCTGGAGCTAGTGGAGGGGCAGGCCAATCCAGGGGGACTGGCCTACCACACTGTGCTGTGGAGCATTTAGTGATGTAGCACACATGGATAATATGGACACATTTTGATGGCACGTAATAAAATTAAAAACAGAATAAAAATAAAATAAAAATTATTTTTTACAATAACATAAAATAACATAAATATAAAATTAAAATTAAAACAAAATCATAAAATAAAATAAAACAAATGATACCAAAATATTTTATAAATATTATACAATAAAATAGGAATGAAATAAAAAAGAAAGATAAAGATTGGGATGAGAGAAAAAATAGAGATAAGATTAGTACCTTCATATGTGACATACAATGCACCAATACAATTATTTCACTCTATTATCTTAACTTTTACATTAAAGATTACCACCTCCTAACAGATGCACACTATACTACAGACTGCAGCAAGTAATCCTTGAAATGTGCATATATTGTATGCATGCATTTTCCAATTATACAGATTACAGTTTACAGCAGGGCATTTATGCCACTGGTATAGAGGTTTTAATGTAATGTAAATATTATTGAAGAAATAACAGTATTGTATAGTTATGAAATGTGGTATTTGAACCCATAACCTCTGACTAGTGTCTAATATTGTATGCTTGGTTTGTGCTACAGAAAACTGCATGGTTACTTGCATTTACAGTTGAGATATGCATGCTCAGTTTGATACACCTGTATAAATTGCCAAAAAAGCTGTATTTAACTTTTAATGCTACAATAACACTACTCTTCTGCTGCATACATACCACATATTTCCCTCATCCATGCCAGCCTAACCCATGGGTTCTGACATTGTGCTCCCAATCACTGACAGCTGTAGAAAAAAACAGAAAAGAACAGAACACCATTATGCATACTAGTCTTGCCTACATTCAACTTTCTAAGTCTTACAAGTACTCTCTGTAGTTGACACTTACACAGGTGTGGGGTGTCTATCCACAGTCCTAAATTCTTCAATCCAGTGGTTGAGGGTATCCCTCTTCCTCCTCATTGAAATGATGCCTACATTAGTTTGCAGTACAGGGGATACCTGTTGCACTGGATACAGCCCAGGCTAAACTATCCCAAGCCTCAGACATATAGTGGGAGCCAGAATAGTTCCCTACCAAAGCCTTTGGCTCTGGTTTTTAACTAAGAGTTCAATAAATATCCTGGACTCCTGGACACCTCACCTCTGTGCCCTAAACCTAGCACCGTCCCCACAAATGCCTCCCATGTCTACCATGGATCAAGAGCAATGAATACTTATGGTTTACCACCAGTTCCATTTATTGCTTTTACTGGAGTGTGCACACTGTTTGAAACTGTTGTTCTCCACATACCAACATATAAATGTGTTACTTGGCAGTATGCACCCCTGAGCAATGCATTTGTGCGATGGTAAGCGGGGAGCAGCAGAAAGGCATTACATAATTGCAATTAAAATTCCAACCTTATTGGATATACAAGTAGCTGTGTATGTGTGTTAGGCAAATCTGAAGGCCATGCCAATCCAAATAGAATTATACTTATAGGAATATAGTACACAGTACACCCACAGTTATACATCTGATAATAAATCTGATAATACATAGATAAATTAAACAACTGACACAATACTAGTGTCTCAGCCCTCATACAGATAATTAATATCAGCTCCACTATGTCACGTGTTATAAGTGAGAGTGACTATAATTGGAAGTGGAACAACAGTAAAAGTGTAGAGAATATCCTGTATTCAAACTCAGAACCATGTGTATGGCAGTCCTACGCTTGCACCTATTGCCACATGAAGATTGAGAAAACACTTGTCTATGTTGCAGTTCATTGTTATAAACTGCAATGTCACAACAGTAAAAAAAGGTTGCACACCCTGTACTAGAACCCAGGATCATCTATACTCCAGCCCTACACTTACATTTGCTGTCACAGGACTAGTTACTTGACATTCAATATTTTACTACTTATTCTTAAGGTCTCACTGTTAACCACAATGGAACTTCACTTAGTGGGTTTATGCAATGCCCAGTAGTATTAATTGAATGCATCTAGTTTCTATTTTTGACTGTCTGGGTCCTGTCTGCTTCCTAAGTGGTCCAGTTGTCCAGTTTGTGCATTGCTACACTTCTCGCAAATGAGATAAGTACAGCACAGCCAATCCTGACATTCATTTTTCTCCGTTTCCCATGTTTGGGTTAAGCAGCATATTGATCAAACACTGCACCCCCCCCCCCGCCCAAAAAAAAAAGGGAAAAAAAAGGGAGAAGTAATTGAAACAAGGAAAAGTAATCTATGACATACACACTAGAAAATGTTAGCACACATGAGATATTTCTACACAGGTCTGGATTTGAACTCTTACTCCAATGCACTTTCAGGTTACAGGATAGGTGCCTTATCCTTCTTTGCCATACAAACAGCTTTGTAGCAAAGAACTGAACTCAATCTGCATACAACCAACTGCAACAGCTTCTACAGTGATATCAAATCATACAACTGTTATTTGTACATTTATTATTTTTTGGATGTAGTGTACCTACTGATCACACAACCTGCTATGGCTGTTGCTTGCAAATATACATGTGTCTTATATTTCTGTGTTTGCTGGCCATTCTTCAGTTATCTGAGCAGTAATCCGAGACATGCCATGTGTAAGCCATTCTATATAATTGGCTTTAAAATGTGTGAAGATATTAAGTGGAAGTAACATCATATGCACTTGCCAACAAATGAAGGGCAGGTTGGATGTTAAGGAACACAACCTGTGAATTGTGTGATGCTTACTTAGATTTCCAGCCTTACATCTAACACTTTGTAGATCTAACCTGACAACTCCAGTGGAAGTAAGGCAGCCTGCAATGCTGCTGTGTTTTTCATCAACCAAATCAGTAACCACTCACAGTTGCAATCAATTAAAAACAAACACCGAGGGAGTGCCTGGACTATATTTACATCTCCTACAGGGATCCAAGTATGTCAGATTCAGCAATTGTAATGAATTCACACCTCATTCATATCTTCACCATGTTAACAGCCTTGAATCTACACCATATAAAAAGGCAACTATGTAGCTAGGCAAACACTTGGTGAGGAGACTTGTTTATGTTGCGAATACTGCACATATGCTATTTCTGCAGGATATATTTGTATAGAAGAGTACTGAATTTCAAAAGGTATGCTTCCATTTTGCCAGTTACATACTGCATATAGTGGAATGTATTTATGACAAATCTGAAGCAAAGACTTTTACATTTTTATCTGTATGCGTTTGTTAGAAGTGTACTGATGGCATGGGCATGTTTGTCAGACCTTTTCAGAGGTCTGCATGATTGCCAATATATGAAAATGGAATGCTCTGTGATAAATATGTACAAATGTCAGGGACATTTCCTTTGACAGCACTTTTAGCATTTCAAAGATGGTTTGTTAGCAAAATGTGTCATTTGCCTGTTCTTTTTGGGATAGAGCAAAGGTGAGTTATTGCTATGACACAAACAAAGATAGACTGTTCTTTTTGTGGGGGAGCAAAGGTGAGTTATTGCTATGACACAAACAAGGATAGACTGTTCTTTTGGGGGGTAGCAAAGGTGAGTTACTGCTATGGCACAGCCAAAGATAGACTGTTCTTTTGGGGGGAGCAAAGGTGAGCTACTGTTATGGCACAAACAAGGATATGTTGCTCTTGTTACTCTCCTTGTTTTGCATCCTGTCTGTTGTTAGTAATTCATATCTGCAGACTGTTTATGTTTCTCCAGTTGGTAATACTGAATGGCTACCTATTCTGTTTTATCTGGAAACAATTTTGTTGTAGCTATGTGATATTTATGTATATTATCCTTCTGTTGTCTTTTAGGACACCTAGGAGTTTGCCACCCAGGTGTGTCAATCCTTGGAGAACCCTCTTCACTGATACTGAGAACCAGGTGATAGTGGATGCCTTTAGGCAGCATGGTGCTTTTTTGCTGGAAAGGGGACGTGGAGATATGGCACGTAGGATGCAAATTTAGCATGAGATAGTAGATGATGTCAATGCCGTGGGTGACCACTGCAGGGCATTTGAGCAAGTGCACCACAGGGCCACTGACATGATCACATCTACACAGAGGAGAGCAGCTGCAGAGGGCAATGACCAGATGGTAACTGGGGAGGATCTGCTAGGGAACCACCACTAACACTCAATGAAGAGTTCCTGGCCAATATCAGGGATCCAGACAGCTCACATGAGACTGCTGTACAGCATGTCCTGGATGTCAGAGCAACAGTTTCAGAGTAAGCAAGCACATCCCAGGAGGAGCTTCCAGATAAGCTTTGTGATCTCAACAGTTGAATACTGTTGTAAAGTGAAACAATTGAAATCAATAAGTTACTTCAGTGTCACAAGTATCTATGTGGGTTGGGGATTGAAGATTGTTACAGTTATTAGCTTAGGTTGGAGATGACAGCCACATTCTTGTTGAAAGTATAGTTAATGGGCATATAAAGGGGTAAAAGTATTACGCCTTGTGTTACGTTTAATTGTGTTGATGTTGCTCTTACCTCTTGCTTACCTTCTTCCATGCCCATCTGGATTGCAGAGGGGAATCTCATCTGCAGATAGTAAACTAAACATTTTTATGTCAGTACTGTTGAGCAATTTAAAGAAATATTTTAGTGTGTGCTGTTGATGTCAGGTCTGTTGTCGTACCTCTCAACTGTACCAAATTGCTCGGTATTTACCAGTTTTGAGGGCAAAATAATGGGGTGTCACGAATTCCTGAGTGGCCCCTTTAATCCATGATTTTTTTTTATTTTTTAGTTCTGCCTGGTTGTGCTTGCTGTCATTATGCATCAGCTTCCTGATTTATTCAGTCAGGCAGACTGCCAACCTATCAGAGACACTGTCTTTGACTCTTTTAGATACTTTAATTTTAACAGGCTTCCATGCTCTTGTTTGGATGGTAATATGGAATACATTAGGGCAGCACAGCAGGCCAGGCAGCAGTGAACGAGCAGACTCAGTGCTGCTGTGTTTACAATTACAGTTTAAGTTTACTTTTTAACTTAAAATTTAAAATTTAATTGTTATCATGCTTTTGTTTATAGTATTGTATAATCTTGGCAACTACCGTATGAGATTTGTAACTTATTGAATATCTCTATAGTAGTCTTTGTATGCTCTGGAGTTTTTCTCCCCGGGCCTCCACTGAAAAAGGGCTTTAGCTCAGTCAGACATACCTGGTCAACAAATGTAAATAAATAAATAAATAAATAAATAAATAAATAAATAAATAAATAAAAATAAAATTCCTCCAAGTGCAAGCCAAGAGTCTGGTCTGCAATGCACTCCCAGTCCCAGGATGAGATCATGAGACAATTTACATTATCTGGCGGCTTGAGTTCAACCTCTGGCTCTAGGTAAGTAAAAAAGAAAAAAAGTTCGATAAGCCTTAAAGTTATTGCCATTGCCAGCCTAATTGCATGTAAAGAAAACTGTCACATGTAATAACTGGCTGCTTATCACTTATCGCAACGCAGTAACTGGTTATTATTGTTGCCATAAATACACCCTCTCAGCACTAGAAATTCAAATAACAATGTTGTTAAAATGTTAAAAGTTAATGTGTGTTCCATTTAAATGTAAATGCAAGGTGAAGAGAAACAGAGAATTAAGGAGAAACCTTTTTGCAGGTTTCAGAGCAGGGAATGGAAAAGTCCTACTTTACTGATATTTGTTCTATTTAAATGTAAAAACAATTAAGTGAAGACAAACGGAGGGTTAAGTAGGAACTTTTCTGCAGGTGTGAGCACAGGGAATGCAAAGGCCCTGCTTGAGCTTGTGTCTAAGAGTATATTGGGTCATAACAGTTGAAATGAGGGCAGGCTTACATTTGCGTTTACACTTCGCTAACCTTTATAGTTCAGCTCTTTTCTCACTTGTCAGTGTGTGTATACAGGGTCATAACAGTTAAACGTCAGTCTGAATGGATGAGGGCAGGAATGCAAAAGCCCTCCTTCATTGTCTTTTATATCCATTCCGTTTAAATGCAAAAACAATTAAGTGGAGAGAAATGGAGGGTTAAGGAGGAACGTTTCTGCAGGTGTGAGTGCAGAGAATGCAAAAGCTCTGCTTGAGCTTGTGTCTGTGCATATATAGACCCATAACAGTTGAAATGAGGGCAGTCTTGTATTGTGTTTACATTTCCCTTTAAAGTTCGTCTCCTTTCTCAATTGTAGTGAATCTAAGCCTTCTGTGCACATTGCATAACTGCAGCACAACAGATCACGATCGGAACCTGAGGCTGAGTGGCTCAAAAGAACATGATTCCCTCTTTCATATGTACGAGGCTATGAAAGGTAATCATTTCAAGTTATGGAGATACAGAGTTGGCTGCTCTGTAAGAAAATACAAACTTATCGAGAGCTGTGAGATCACAATTTACAAGGCTTAAGTTCATACTATTATAGCAAAGTCTGTGATCATTACATTTGAGTAAGGGGTGGGAACTGTCATTATATACTGGTAGAACACTCCACTAAAATTCAATAATGGAAAAAAGTCAGAAGGGTGAGCTTCTGTTCTGGGTAGCTTCTGTCCATTTTAATTTTGGTAATTTCCTTTGCCCTTTATATTGTCTTTCAGTTCATTTCTTTCCAGTTATGATCGGACTATCCTGTCCTCATTAGGTCACAAGTGCCATAGCTCTTAATCTCTCAGAGGAAGAAATCTGGACAAAGCCAAACATAATGGTGGTGAGACAAAGGCCCAAAAATAGGGACAGATTTTAAATATTGCTCCTGTAAATGCAGATAGTTGCTAGAATAACATCTTTTGCATTATTATGTATTTCCTAAGGGATACGAAGTCTGAAATTCTAATGTCTGACATTATTTATTATTATTTAGTGACTTCAATCTTCAGGTTGGTATCCCACAATTCCATTGCAGTGGGTGGGGTTACATGATTACATATGCAAATGTTATGTTAATAAGTGCCTTGATTTTTGGCCAGTTGTATTTACTTTTCATGGGTCTTTGTCCAGACTTTTATGTTTCCAGGTTGAGAGGTATGTCTGCTGTGTGTACTGCTGTATTGTCTGTAATAATGCCACCACTGTTTGTTAGCATATATTGGACTAGAGTAGTGTGGGTATTAATTTTTTCCTGTGTTTGTTGATTTTTATCATAGGTGATCATGACAGTAAAAGTGTGGGCCCTTTGCCACCTGATGTCAGTGTATCAGCAGACTTTGATGATGATGGTTGCCAAAGTGAGGCACAGTCAGGGGGTGCAGAGGTTGAATCTGTCACTGAGGTTGACATACAGCCATCCCCTGCAATTCCATTGGACACAATCAATAGGCCTATGCCTACCCATTGCAGTGACCCCACAGATATTGGATAGGTGGAGGGCAAGGCCATTGATCAGTGAAGTGTGGTTACTGCAGCTTCAGTGCCTGTTGAATCTGGCCATAGCCAAAGTGTGGGCAAGGTGTCATGCAGGATGGTTGATAAGGGTGCTCAGATGGGGCCTGTTGTCCCTCCTTCACCTGGTATAGGTATCTCTTCCCATGCCACTCAATGTATGTTTAGGGCCAACATGGAGGCACAGAGACATTCCCATAGGTGCTCCAGACAAATGCTCTCAGTTCTAGATGTGACACAGGCTGACATGCATGACTGCCTCCACCATGTTGCCAATTCAATGGGTCGGGTGAATGAAACATTAGAACAAGAGGTGTCAGTCATGGAACGTGCTTTGTCTGTGATGGAATGTTTGCTGAGAGGGGAATAGCATCCTGATCAGCGTAGGTCAGCCACATCATCTGCTGTCAGCCAATGTGGCTATGCCTGGTCATGCTCCAACAGTAGCAGTACTTTCACTGCACCATCAGTGAGTGTGCTGTCCACACCCAGAAGTGGCAGGCCATGGGATGGTGACCCTGAGTGTCCCCATGAAGGGAGCTCATCCAGCAGATGTAAGTCACTTTCAGGTAACAGCACTGCATCTGATTGTGGGCATGGACATGCCAGTGCAACTCCTGGCAGAACCAGTTCTCATGGTTAGGGATGACAACAATGAACCGCCACCTCTGCTACACAGCTCACACCTGCACAACATACCAATATGTAGAACCAGCACAGAGCTTGGCTGTGTTCATGCAGACACTCACACACCAATTTCACCTGGATGGCCCCTACACACACACACACACACACACACACACACACACACACACACACACACACACACACACACACACACACAAAACAGTTACATGATTCAGCTGTGCAGCTTAAAACTCATTTCTGTCTCACTGACCACTTGTTTGCTTATCCAGATGTCTGCCTGATTCTCTTTCTTACTCACACACACACTCACCACCTTTTGTGTCAGCCTAGGATTCTTGCCCCCCCCTGCTCCCCCCCCCCACACACACACACACAAGGGATGATAACTGTGCCACATCCCTGTTTTCCTGTTTTCTATCTTTTGGATTCAGGGATACATAAGCTTTCTTAGTCTCTTAGCCAGTGCAAGGGCATTCTAAGCATGGCTAGATCTGCCTACACCCACAGCAGCTGATGGTTCCTCCTCTGACTCCTTATCTGCCTGTAGCTGTGATGACTTTGGCAATGGTGGTGGGATGTGTGCCCCTTCCCCTTGCTGATCCTACTGAAGCTCTTTCCTCAAGGTGATGTTGTGTAGCATGGCACATACTGTGAACATTTCTGTACATGTCCATGGAATATACTGCAAGGCCCTCCAGATATATAGGCACTAGAATTGTGACTTCAGCAGCCCAAATGCATTCTCTGTGATATTTCTGGTTTGAGTATGTGCCTCATTATGGTGTTCTTTCATGGATGCGTGTGCATTTCTGATGGGTGTCATTAGCCATGATTCCAGTGCATAGCCTGCATCCTCCAGTAAATGACCCTGTGGGATATCCCCCTAGCAAACATCTGGTACATTTCAGAGGTGTGCCATATGTGAGTCATGGTAACTGCCAGAGTTGCCAGCACACACATTCAAAATGATTCCCTTGGCATTACACACAACTTGGCAGTTAATAGAGTGGCAGCCCTTTCTGTTTTTGTAGAGCCTGCTCTGTTCCCTGGGTGGTGTCTTCATTTCTATATGTGTGCAATCTATGTCACCCAGTACTTTAGGGTACTGTGTTACATAGTAGAACCCCTACATATTTCTGTCCCTCTCCTCAGAAGAACTGGGAAAATATATGTAGTCACTGGCATGTTGGAGCATAGCTTTCAGTAATTGGTGGAAGATCCTGGATGATGATGCCTGTGACACCTCCAGCATGTCCCCTGTTGGTCTTTGAAAGGTTCCTGTAGCTAAGGTTCTACACATATCTTTGTCTCCACTGAAATAAGTTTGCCTTAGTTGGCACTGGATCTGAGTTGAAGACAACAGAGGTAGCAGAGTTCCTGTAGTGTGTCCCTGTCCACCCTGTAGCACTCTACAGTTTCCACATCATGTAGGATGTGAAAAGTTAAATGGGGCCTGAAAACTCTTCTCCTTCTCAGCCCATGTCTATTAGCAGCAGCAGCAGCATTGGCTTCAGCCCGTAGCACATACAAATTAATTAAAGCAGCAACAGTCCCTAACATTCTGTCTGTGTAGACTCCTTTATCAGGTTGCATTCCAAACGTTTTGGAATTTTCAGGAAAAACCAGCACGGAGTCTACAGATGCTTTATAGCTTGTTGAATGGCCGCAATGTGTTAGACTGGTTGATTATCATGCAGTTCAGCTGCTTATATTTTAATTAGCATACCATGGTGTTTACCTTGTTTGGTGGGGGGGTGTGTGCCTCTACATGGCACTTACTGAATTTCAAACTTGCTACATAACCAAGTAGGGTTTATTGAATCCCCCTGATTGTTTGTGTTCCTAAAGAAATGACTGTTAATTCATGTCAGGTTTTATCACCTTTGATGTGGATTGATCATGAGGTTATTAAGGTTAATTTGTTGCTAGATAAATCTGCCAAACTGAAATCTAAATCAATGCACAGAAGATTAGCAACAGATTATATGAAAGGAAAACAGTTACTGTGTAAAACTAATTGGAGTGAAGCATTCAGTGGAAAAACTGCAGAAGGAATGTGGAAAGTTTTAAATCAAAATTGTTTGAATGCAAAAATTAAAAATAATGTTTGACATCAGGATCTAGGCACAAAACGTCAGGAGGATATATTTCCATTAGAACAAGATACTTGATTAAGATGGGAGACAAAAAGTATAAGAACTAGAAAGAGGTCGAACTACAACTTTGAAAACTGATATAAACAAGCTGGACAGACAAATTGAGTTGTATAAATAGATTTATAAAGTCTAAGAAATCAGAAATGATGAAGTCATTGTTGATTAGTTACATTAGACCCAAACTTGAATATGGAATAACAATATGGAAACCTTATAAGAAAACAAGCATGAGTAAACTGGAAAGACTGCAGTGAAACTATACCAAGGACATCCATGGATGTGAAAATTTAAGTTATTATGAAAGACTAAAATATTTGAACTTGTACAGTGTTTCATGTAGATATTTAAGAGTAAACCTAATTCAGGTACATAGGGCATTTAGAGACAGCTACCTCAGGGAATGTTTGGGGTTATCAAAATGTAGTACAGAGTCATCAGACAGCCTATATAAAAATTCTGTAGGAATGAGAAGTGTACTAATTGTTTCTCTGAGATATCAGCTGATGCATGGAACAGACTACCAAATTATAGTCAATCAAACGCTAGTTTAGATACTTTTAAGATCAGCCTGGACACCTATTATGGGAACAATTGTTTTGGTATATTGGCAGGCCAGTAGGGTATTAATACCCATGCTTGAAATATTTGTAGGCATGTATGCATGAAACAGCTCAGCTAAATGGATTTCGTATTAGCAAATGCAGCAACCGTTGTATCATAATTTAGGAGGGATAGGGCAAAGTATAAGGAACACCAAGGACAATCTGCAAAACTCTACACAGTTGAGAGATATGATTACATGCTTTAGGATAATTACTTTTCGTCTGCTGAACTACACATGTTTTAGTGCCTCCACATGATATTTTTTAAAGTTGAAGCACTGTATCAGGTTCTAGGTGTTTTTGGAATGTCTAAAAATTATTTTAGTACTGATTAGCCTGGAAATAGAAGCAAAATGATTTTACTGCTAAAATAAGGTAACAGGCTTGAGCGACTCCATCTCTTAGTGCCTCATATGTTGTTTCAAACTATTAACAGCGGTAGTTATCGTACGTTTAGTCCGCAGTCTTACAGCTGTCTAGTCCTACTGGTTGCTGTATTAAATGTATAGTTGAAAGAATTATATTGGCTAAGCATACTGCATGTATTCAGCTGTTTAGTCCTGCTGGTTACTGTATTGAATAGTATCATATTGGCTAACCGTACTGTACATATTTTTTTAAACAATGGTCCCTACTGCACTTATTTTCTAATTGTAGTTTTAATTTTGCACAGAGTACAGCCCTAGCCTATAAAAACTGCCTCTAGCTTGTACTGCAGTTTCTTGCATCTCAAGTTAGTGCATAATTCCATTTGTAGCAACTTGTAATGTTGTGCAACTCATTCAGCTTGTCTATCTTTACCTCCTTGTAACCTACTACCTCTGCTTCTTTCTCTGCTCTCCTCTGTAATTCTAAAGCTCTCCATCTCTGTACTTCACTCCCTTACGCTACCCCCATCACTCTCCAGTTTATTTTCAAGTACTTTATTTCATACTCCTTTGTTGGCTTCCCTCTTCTAATGTGCTCTCATTCTTCCCTTTCTAGGCTATAACTCTGTTTACACAACAATGCGGAACATACCTCTACCAGCCTGATGCGGATCTGGCCTCCTCAACATAAACTAAAAGAATGGCAAAACTGCAACTTCCATTAATGTATGTCACCCTGTGCTAATTTTTTCTGAAACTTAGCTTGTGTATATATAGCTGAAGCACATCGCTGAAGTAACCCTACGCTGCTGTTGCCCTCTTTACTCATCATCCCCCTACACCATTTGGCCACTTGTCTCACTTATATCCCACCAGCTATTGTATATAAACTGCCCCCGTTCCCCCCACTCTGCTTTCCTCCTTCCGTAGTTACACACAGCTACCTTCACTATTCCCAGTTAAAATACAGAAATAATTAGGGCTCACCATTAACTGACCTTTTGTAGCTTCTCTGATTGTTTTTTTTTTTTTGTAATCTTTTTGGTTTCCCATGATCTGCTCTGGTCACATCAGAACAACAAAAGCCAAGTTTCCTTTGACAACTATCAGGAATTAAGAAACAAATCTAAAAAACTGATCAAGAATGACAAAAAAACTTTTTTTATACAAGAATACAAAAAGAAAAATCTGTGGTATTCCTCGAAGTCTCAGAAAACCCAGTATGCAACCTATTCTGGGTCAAAAACAAACCAAGCAGAAACTTCATACTGTTTGCTTGATTTTTTTTTTCTTTTCTATACAAGAATCCAGCATAAACACCAAAGTAATCCCCCAAAATTTTGGGATGCCATTAAACATCTCCTTCAACCAGGACAGTCCTCAACCCAAACCCCCCCCCCCACAAATAGGTTCATAGGTTCATAGGTTCATACTAGGCTATCTGCCCGAGGGCATTTACAAGCCTAGCCCATCGTTTTGTGGCTTACGCCACCCCTTTAGTATGGGGAACTATACCCATTATTTTGCTGTGCCTCTGTCGAGCAGTGACACTGAGGTAATCCCTGGGGTATATCTGCGATCTCCCATCCATTGGTCAAGATTTCTCTTGAACAAGGCCAGCGAGGTGCTCTGCCTCACATGTACCGGGATTTTGTTCCACAGCATAGGAGTCTTTGGGTGATGAATCTATCCTCCAGCACGCCCTATTAATAGCCGTGTCAAGGTTTAAGTCTCCGCCCTTGTGGCTCTGATGGATCTAGATTTTTGAGGTGAAGCATATTCATCAAATCTGGGTTTGACATGGCCTTGTATGTTAGGCAAAGGTCACCTCTGAGCAGCGTAAGCGACTGAATAGAGCTGGAGTTCTTTCAGTCGGGCAGCATAGGACAGATTTTGAGACCCTTTATCCTTTTGGTGAGGAACTTTGTGGCCTCTCCAGCTGCTGCAAGTGTCGGGTCAGATACATTCGAATGGGGCATTGTACTCAATCATTGGTCTGATGAGTGATGAGTAAAGGGAGACTATGACCTCCCTTGATCTAGATGAGAATCCCTTCATGATAAGGTGGGCAATGTAGAAGGTCTTCCTAACTACTTTAGCTACATGGGTGTCGAATGACAGACTACTATCAACCTGGGTCCCCAGGTCCCTGATAACTTCTTCTGTGCTCAGTGGATTGCCACCTATTTGGTAGCTAGGGTAACCTTGTTTTTCCCGAAGGGTATGACTATGCATTTTTGGCATTTAACTTTAGGCCGTGGCTCTGGCACCAGTTATCCATTTCTGTGAGACCCTTCTGAAGGATATCTGTGTCAGATGTGTTTTCTACTATGTCGCCCAGTTTGCAGTCATCTGCAAACTTTGTCAGCCATAACCCTCCTGTGTTTGCTTGTACTTCGGAAAAGTAGATGCCAAACAAGAGTGGGCCCAGGACTGAGCCCTGTGGGACACCACTTGTGACAGGCTTTGAGTCTGACATGGCGCCAGCAGCTCTGACCCTGTGGGTTCTGTCACTCAGCCAGTTTGCAACCCATCTTGTGATGTATGGGTTGACATTTAAGCTGATGAGTTTTTCAATGATACCCGAATGGGGTATTGTATCGAAGGCCTTAGCCAGATCGAGGTAGGCTGTATGGACTGCCTTTCCCTCATCAATGGCTTTGGTGACTGTTTCAAAAAGTCAACCAAGTTTAAAAGGCATGATCTGCCTTTGACAAAGCCAAACTGGGTTGGATCCAAAGTCTGCAAATTCCCTATGTCTTTATTTATGAGGTCCATTATGATCCTCTCCATGGCTTTGCAGATAAGGCTTGTCAAGCTAATGGGCGGTAATTTCCAGGGTCGGTGGAGGCACCGCCTTTGTGAAGTGGTACCACAGTTGCAGTGCGCCACTCCTGGGTAATGCATCCAGAGGTAAGACTTTGATTAAACAGCTGTCCTAGCTGTGGGTTTAATTCCTCATTGAGTTCATGGAGCACACAGCCGGGGACACCATCAGGTCCCATGGATGCTGTGTTTTTGCTTTGGAGAGAGCAGTTCTCACTTGGGCTGGAGATGTTTGGGGGCTGCAATCGTTTGGTATAGATATCTCTCCTTTTGGGGAGAAGTTTGCACTGAACCTGTCAGCCAGTATGTTGGCAATGTCTGTAGGATCAGTAATCTTCACATCATTTTGAACAAGTTCTGAGCATATCTGGGAGTTTCCTCCCAGGTTTCTAACATAGCTAAAGAAGGCCTTATGATTGTCTTTTGAGTCTTTAGCTATTTTTCTCGAAATTTGCTTTGGATGATTTTATGAGAGCTCTTAGTTTTTACTTATAGTGATCAAGGGTGTCTTACCTTTTAAGGATTTTGCTCTATCTTGTAGTAGCTTCCTCCTTTTGTTGTAGAGTTTGTTTATGGTTGGGGTCCACCAGACTGGACGCTTGCCTTTGGTACAAAGAGTCTTTGTTTTGCTTGGGATTGCCTTATCCATGCAGTCCTGCAGGTGCTGGTAGAAGGCATTTGTAAGTGATTCAGCGGCTTGAGTACTGTTTTCCCGCTCGGGGCCTTAAAGGAGACCACACTAGTCTTTAGAAGTGTGAAGTCGGCTTTTGAGAAGTTCTTTACTGTGGTCTTTTTATTTCAGGTGGGGTGGGATGAGGACCTCCAGCGAGATTAGTTTGTGGTCTGATCTCACCAGTGAGGGTACACCTCCGGTGTTGAACATTGTGCTCCCATGTTCGTGATGATGAGATCAAGTATGTTATCTCCTCTTGTGGGGATGGTGACTAGTTGTTCCATGGCATTTGAGTTTATGAATTCCAGGAACTTTTGGGCTAGGTGTTTGGGCTTGAGTAGTGTTCCCAGTCTATATTAGGGTAATTGAAGTCACCTAGTATGATGGTGTTTGGTGATACATTTATCCCCTCTAGTGTTTTCAGGAAGGCCATGTGAGGTTCCTGAGTTTGTGAGGGTGGCCTGTAACATGCTACAATTTGCAGAGCAGTCTTGCCTATGGTTAATTGCACCTGGATGGTCTCCGATGCATCGTGCGTTGCCACCAGTCTTGAGGTGTGGGTGTCCTTGATGAATATGGATACCCCCCCTCCTTTCTTGGTATTGTCCAGATTTTGGGGCCGGAACGCATGATATGAGGTAAAACCTGATAGCGCTGGGGTGCTCTCAGGAGCCTTGAACCAGGTTTCTGTCACAGCACAGACATCGATGTTAACTTAGTTTCCCAATTTAACTCTTTTTTTTTTTTTTTTTTACCAGCTTCCCAATTTAACTCTTTTTTTTTTTTTTTTACCAACTCCATACTTTCTTTAATAAACAACAAAGCACCACCTTTCATCCCACCAGGAACAGAAGCTACCACCACTTACTTCTCTCTAAAACCTATCCAAACAAGCACAATAAAAAAAAAAAACTCCTAAGCAAACTCAAACCCACATCGCTTGCTGCTGATCAGCTACCAAATGAATATCTCAAGTTAGCTGCCGATGCCATCACTTACCCTGTCTTACTGCTGATCACCAGATCAATCCCAGAGCAATACATTCCTCACCTCTGGGAAATTTACAACGTAGTTCCACTGCACAAAGGTGGCTCCTCAACAGAATTCTCCAAATACAGACCAATAGCCATTCTATCATCTCTATCTAAAATCCTGGAAAAATTTATCCACTCACAACTTCTGGACCATCTGCTATCTAACAACCTCTTAACTAACATCCAATAATCATTTTTTTTTCTCAAAACTTGCATATTTTCTGTCCTTGACCTAGCACTCTTGTGTGAGGTCATTTACTGCACTGTTATAACTTGATATTACCTGTCAACCTCTGCTATCTCTGAAAAAACAAAAACAAAAACAAAAAATCTTGCTTTTTTCCCACTTTTCTGAGATTTAAAAAAGTTCAGTTACAGGCTTGCTGTTTCCTGAACTGTTTGTAAGTTTCTGTGACGCCATTTTTGCTTGGCTTAAGGAAAGTCTCTCTGTTGATCAGTGGCAGTGAATAACATTGAGCAGCTTCCCTGCCCCCCGTAGGAGTGGTTACTGACTTGAAACTGTAGTTTTATTGGCCAACAGGGGTCATTTCCAAAACTCCTTCATCTTCCTCTCTTAAAACCTAGTTGCCTCGTGGTTTTGGCATCTTTTCAGGCTTGTTGGCTGTTGGTGAAGCACCCACCAAGAGGAGAAAACGCTGAGAGAAGAAGGGAGCCACTTTTGAGATTTTAAGTATTTTTCTCTGTTTATTTGCTAAGTTTTTCTGCATAGCTGCCTAGTTTGAGCATTTTCTGGCTTGTTAAACTTGATTTCTGCATTAGTAGTTGTATTTAGAGCACAACCAAAAGTTGTTTACTGAATTTCCTGTTTGCACTTAATTTTAAATTGTTTTTTCTCAAAACTTGCATATTTTCTGTCCTTGACCTAGCACTCTTGTGTGGGGTCATTTACTGCACTGTTATTATTTGATATTACCTGTGAACCTCTGCTATCTCTGAAAAAACAAAAAAATCTTGCTTTTTTCCCACTTTTCTGAGATTTAAAAAAGTTACAGGCTTGCTGTTTCCTGAACTGTTTGTAAGTTTCTGTGAGGCCATTTTTGCTTGGGCTAAAGGAAAGTCTCTCTGTTGATCAGTGGCAGTGAATAACATTGAGCAGCTTCCCTGCCCCCCGTAGGAGTGGTTACTGACTTGAAACTGTAGTTTTATTGGCCAACAGGGGTCATTTCCAAAACTCCTTCATCTTCCTCTCTTAAAACCTAGTTGCCTCATGGTTTTGGCATGTTTTCAGGCTTGTTGGCTGTTGGTGAAGCACACACCAAGAGGAGAAAATGCTGAGAGAAGAAGGGAGCTATCTTTGAGATTTTACGTATTTTTTCTCTGTTTATTTGCTAAGTTTTTCTGCATAGCTGCCTAGTTTGAGCATTTTCTGGCTTGTTAAACTTGATTTCTGCATTAGTAGCTGTATTTAGAGCACAACCAAAAGTTGTTTACTGAATTTCCTGTTTGCACTTAATTTTAAATCGTTTTTTTCTCAAAACTTGCATATTTTCTGTCCTTGACCTAGCACTCTTGTGTGGGGTCATTTACTGCACTGTTATAACTTGATATTACCTGTGAACCTCTGCTATCTATGAAAAAACAAAAACAAAAAAATCTTGCTTTTTTCCCACTTTTCTGAGATTTAAAAAAGTTCAGTTACAGGCTTGTTGTTTCCTGAACTGTTTGTAAGTTTCTGTCAGGCCATTTTGCTTGGGCTAAAGGAAAGTCTCTCTGTTGATCAGTGGCAGTGAATAACATTGAGCAGCTTCCCTGCCCCCCGTAGGAGTGGTTACTGACTTGAAACTGTAGTTTTATTGGCCAACAGGGGTCATTTCCAAAACTCCTTCATCTTCCTCTCTTAAAACCTAGTTGCCTCGTGGTTTTGGCATCTCTTCAGGCTTGTTGGCTGTTGGTGAAGCAGCCACCAAGAGGAGAAAATGCTGAGAGAAGAAGAAGGGAGCCACTTTTGAGATTTTAAGTATTTTTCTCTGTTTATTTGCTAAGTTTTTCTGCATAGCTGCCTAGTTTGAGCATTTTCTGGCTTGTTAAACTTGATTTCTGCATTAGTAGCTGTATTTAGAGCACAACCAAAAGTTGTTTACTGAATTTCCTGTTTGCACTTAATTTTAAATCGTTTTTTTTTCTCAAAACTTGCATATTTTCTGTCCTTGACCTAGCACTCTTGTGTGGGGTCATTTACTGCACTGTTATAACTTGATATTACCTGTGAACCTCTGCTATCTCTGAAAAAACAAAACAAAAAAAAATCTTGCTTTTTTCCCACTTTTCTGAGATTTAAAAAAGTTCAGTTACAGGCTTGCTGTTTCCTGAACTGTTTGTAAGTTTCTGTGAGGCCATTTTTGCTTGGGCTAAAGGAAAGTCTCTCTGTTGATCAGTGACAGTGAATAACATTGAGCAGCTTCCCTGCCCCCCGTAGGAGTGGTTACTGACTTGAAACTGTAGTTTTATTGGCCAACAGGGGTCATTTCCAAAACTCCTTCATCTTCCTCTCTTAAAACCTAGTTGCCTCGTGGTTTTGGCATGTTTTCAGGCTTGTTGGCTGTTGGTGAAGCACCCACCAAGAGGAGAAAACGCTGAGAGAAGAAGGGAGCCACTTTTGAGATTTTAAGTATTTTTCTCTGTTTATTTGCTAAGTTTTTCTGCATAGCTGCCTAGTTTGAGCATTTTCTGGCTTGTTAAACTTGATTTCTGCATTAGTAGCTGTATTTAGAGCGCAACCAAAAGTTGTTTACCGAATTTCCTGTTTGCACTTAATTTTAAATCGTTTTTTTTTCTCAAAACTTGCATATTTTCTGTCCTTGACCTAGCATTCTTGTGTGGGGTCATTTACTGCACTGTTATAACTTGATATTACCTGTGAACCTCTGCTATCTCTGAAAAAACAAAAACAAAAAAAAAATCTTGCTTTTTTCCCACTTTTCTGAGATTTAAAAAAGTTCAGTTACAGGCTTGCTGTTTCCTGAACTGTTTGTAAGTTTCTGTGAGGCCATTTTTGCTTGGGCTAAAGGAAAGTCTCTCTGTTGATCAGTGACAGTGAATAACATTGAGCAGCTTCCTTGCCCCCCGTAGGAGTGGTTACTGACTTGAAACTGTAGTTTTATTGTCTGTTTTGGGTCTATTCCTGCTTCTTTCCAGCCCCTGCTATCAAGCACGCCTTAACGTGCTTTAACGTGATTTAGTGCAGAGTTACCACTAGAGCAGCGTCGGGCAGCACCGGTTTAACAAGGTTAAACTTTTTCTGGCTCCATAAAGTCTGTTCTTCAATTTTTCCCTTAGAACTGCTCTGTTAGGAACCTAAACAGTTTACACCTTCACTAAAAAGCACAACACTTGTTCCTAATTGCTTTTTCTTCTCAAAAAGCTCAGCACTTGTCTTAAAAGCATATCCCTTGTCTTATAAGCATTTTCTTTGCAGGTCAAGCACTCCTATATTATACAAATCCCTCACTTGCAAAACCCCCCAGGAGTGCCACTTCCTGCTAAGCCCTCTACTTTCTGTCTCATACCAACTCATAATTCTTTCTAGCATGTCAAAGGGTCAGATGCTGGCGTCCTCTCCTGCCCAGTTGGTGAATCTGGAAATTCTGAGGCAATGTTACAATTGCCTCATGTACACGGACAACCCTTTCCTCCTCCCACATAACACTAACACTTGCGAGAGATGCAGCTATTTAGCCAAACTGGAGGCTGAGCTCTCTCAACTCAGGACTGGCAAGACCAGGCAGGAGGAGAAGGCAACTACACACACCACAATACAAGTCTCACATAACTCAACCACACCACTGAATCAAACACATAAACACACTAAGACATACTCGGAGGCTCTGAGTAAAAATTTACTCTAAACAGCAAAGGCCTCCAAAGCAGACACCCAAGCAACTGCAAACTCAAGACACCACACAAACAACACATAAAAAGCAAAATCAGTGTGCAAAGCAGTCACTGCCCTTAAGGCCAAATACAACACCAAACATACTTGTCATAGGTGACTCCAGAGTCAGACACACTGACGTCCCACTCACCAGGCTGAACAAGGAGAAGGTCACGGTAAGCTGCCTATCGGGCGCTAGAATCCGCCACATAACTCAAGCACTCAGGTCACTCCACGGCAAGTACAAGTATGACACAGTCATTGTCCATGCTGGTGTGAACGACCTGAGACTCACCTCCCTGGTCTACATGAAAAGAGACATAGAGGAGCTCTCTGATTATGTAGCCCAGGCAGGTATGACCCTGACACTGAGCGGTATCCTTCCTTCACCACGAATGATGCCACAATATAGTGACAAGATGATCAGCTTTAACAATTGGCTTAATTTCTGGTGTCATTCAAAGTGGATCCAGTGTCTGTCTGCTTGGGATGACATGCTTGACAAGCCACGCTGCTTCGCAAGGGACGGCTTGCACCTGTCACCCTGGATTCCGGATATTGGCTAAGGCTCTTGCCACCCCATAGTGCCTTTTTAGGCAAGGCTCAGATGCTAAACCTACCACCCTAGAAAACAAAAATGAGAAGAAACTAAGAGTAATGCTGCGCAATGCCAGAAGTCTAAATCTCAAAATGCACGCACTGGAGGCCCTTCTCAGTATGGAGAACATCGCTGTCTGTGCTGTGACTGAAACCTGGTTCAAGGCCCTGAGAGCACCCCGCACTATCAGGTTTTACTTCATATCATGCTCCGCCCCAAAACCCGGACCATACCACAAAAGGAGGGGGTGTATCCATATTCATCAAGGATACCCACACCTCCAGGTTGGTGGCTATGCACGAAGCATCGGAAACCATCCAGGTGCAATTAACCGTAGGCAAAACTGCTCTACAATTTGTAGCATGCTACAGGCCACCCTCTCAAACTCAGGAAACCCACACAGCCTTCCCAAAGACACTGGAGGGTATAAATGTATCACCAAACACCATCATATTGGGTGACTTCAACTACCCGAATATAGACTGGGAACATTACTCAAGCCCCAACTTTCTAGCCCAAAGGTTCCCGGAGTTCATAAATTCAAATGCCATGGAACAACTAGTCACCGTCCCCACAAGAGGAGAAAATATACTAGATCTCATCATCACAAACATGGGGACAAAATGCTCCACACCGAAGTATATCCCTCTTTGGTGAGATCAGATCATAAACTAATCTCACTAGAAATCCACATCCCGCCCCCACCCCAAACAAAAAAGACCACAGTGAAGAACTTCTCTAAAGCAAACTTCACACTACTCAAGACAGGTGTGGTATCCTTCAAGGCCCCCGAGCCAATGGAAACCACAACCCAAGCGGAAGCCCTTACTAATGCCTTCTATGAACACCTTCAGGACTGCATGGATCAGGCAATCCCAAATAAAACCAAGACTCTTTCCACCAAGGGCAAACGTCCAGTCTGGTGGACCCCAGCCATAAACAAACTTTACAATAAGAGGAGAAAGCTATTACATGATAGAGCAAAATCCCTAAAGGGAAGGCATCTTTGATCAGTACTAGCAAGAAACTACGATCCCTCATAAAATCATCCAAGGCCAACTTTGAGAAAAAATTGCCATAGATTCAAAAGACAATCATAAGGCCTTCTTCAGCTATGTCAGAAACCTGGGTGGAAACTCCCAGATATGCTCAGAATTAGTCCAAAATGATAAAATCACTGAACCCACAGACATTGCCAACATACTGGCAGACAGGTTCAGCAAACTTCACCCCTCTCCCTCAAAAAGGAGAGATAACTATCCCAGCAGAGTGTAGCCTCCCAGACATCTCAAATGTGCAGGTGAAAGCTGCTCTAAAGCTAAAACACAGCATCAATGGACCGGATGGTGTCCCTGCCATGTGCTACATGAACTCAATGAAGAACTAAACCGCACATAAGGCAGCTGTTTAATCTTAGCCTTACCACAGGATATGTGCCCAAGGAGTGGCGACGCAACTGTGGTCCCACTCCACAAAGGCGGTGCCTCACGGACCCTGGTAATTACCGCCCATAAGCTTAACAAGCCTGGTCTGCAAAGCCATGGAGAGGATCATAATGGAACTCATAAACAAGGACATAGGGACTTGCAGACCTTGGACCCAACCCAGTTTGGCTTTGTCAAGGGCAGATCTTGCCTTTGAACTTGGTTGACTTCTTCAAAACAGTTACCAAGGCCATTGATGAGGGAAAGGCAGTCCATACAGCCTACCTTGACCTTGCAAAAGCTTTGACACAATACCCCACTCTGGGTATCATAGTCAAACTTACCAGCTTAAATGTAAACCCATATGTCACAAGATGGCCTGCAAACTGGCTAAAGGACAGGACGCACAGGGTTAGAGTTGCTGGAGCCATGTCATACTCCAAGCCGGTTACACGGTGTCCCACAGGGCTCAGTCCTTGGCCCCTATTGTTCGGCATCTACTTCTCAGAAGTACAGGCAAACATAGGAGGACTATGGCTGACAAAGTTTGGATGACTGCAAACTGGGTGCCATAGTGGATAGTACATCGGACACAGACATCCTTCAGAGGGGTCTCACGGAAACTGATAGCTGGTGCCAGAGCCATGGCCTGAAGTTAAACACAAAAAGTGTATAGTCATACCCTTCGGGAAAAACAAGGTAACCCCAAGCTACCATATAGGTGGTAACCCACTAAGCACAGAAGAGGTTATCAGGGACCTGGGTACCCAGGTTGACAGTGGCCTCTTTGACACTCACATTGCTAAAGTGGTTCGAAAGACCTTCTACATTGCCCATCTGATCATGAAGGGATTCGCATCCAGCTCAAGTGAGGTCATTGTTCCCTCTGTACTCTTCACTTATCAGACCAATGATCGAGTACAATGCCCCATTCGGGATGTATCTCACCCGACACCTGCAGCAATTGGAGAGACCCCAAAAGTTCCACACCAAAAGGATAAAGGGACTCCAAAACCTGTCATATACTGCCAGACTGAAGAAACTCCAACTCTATTCAGTTGCATACCGTCTGCTCAGAGGTGACCTGTGCCTGACATACAAGGCCATGACCAACCCGGAATTAATGGACATGCTCCACCTCAAAAAATCCAAATCCACCAGAACCACTAGAGCAAGTGACTTAAACCTTAGCACGGATATAAATAGGACGTGCTTGAGGGATAGATTTATCACCCAGAGACTCCCCATGCTGTGGAATAAAATCCCGGTCCATGTGAGGCAGAGCACCTCACTGGCTCTGTTCAAGAGAAATCTTGACCGGTGGATGGGAGATCGTAGGTTTACCCTGGGAATCATCTCTGTGTCACTGCTGGACAGAGGCACAACAAACTAATGGGCACATTATTTCTAACATAAGAGGAGGCGTAAGCCACATAACTTTGGGCTAGGCTTATAAATGCCTTAGGGCAGATAGCCTAGTATAAACCTATGAACCTATGAACCTAATATTGTATTTGACCTAAGCATAGCACTACAACTGCCCTCATTAATTTCACTAACACCAGTAACCTACTCAGAAATAGTGGACAAAAATGTTCTCTAGATTTCTAGATATGTCAAAGCATTTGACACCAAAAGCTCCTAAATGAGCTCTCATCCTTTAACCTATTGCAAACAGCCCTCTCCTAGTTTCTTAATTACCCTTCTGACTGCCAACAAGCTGTAAAATGGCAAAACAACCTTTCCTCCATGTTACCCATTACAGTTGGTGTTCCCCAAAGATCACTTCTCAGTCCACTTCTCTTTACTATATTTACAGGAAAAACTCCACACCATTATAAGCCATGCTACTGTCATCCAGTATGCAGATGACTCCACTCTCATCTGTGCTGCAGCCTCCCTTTTACAACTCCAAGAAATTACCCAAAAATCCTTTGCGGCCATAGAATCCTTCCTCTCAAACTATCAACTTATTCTAAATTCAAACAAAATCAAATGAATGCTCTTCTCCAATAACAAATACACTGACCACAATTCCCCCTTTTAACATCTCTTCATCCAACAAAACCATCATTGAACCTGTTCCTCAAAACAAACTACTCAGAGTCACCAATGACACAAACTTAAGATTTGACAAACGTATCCCTCAGTATTAAAAAAGCCCACATAAAACTAGGTTATCTCTACAGAGTCAAGTTATACCTTACTAACACCACCAGGCAATAAATTGCAAGGACTCACCTTTTGTCTACTCTATTATATGCTTCTCCTATTGTCACAAACCTTAAAAGATCTGACCTTAATAAACTAGAGGCCTGTTACCACAAAATCGCCAAATTTACCACTAACTTTCCACATAGATCCCATCACTGTGTTGCTCTCTGTCAACTAAATTGGCTAGAATTTCCCATCCTCCTATCCCTCAACCAGCTTACAATCATACATACCACTATCTACCAGCCTGATAGCTGTCCAGCTCTCCAAAACCTTATGCAAACCTAATCCAATAACAGAACACTAAGATCTTACAATAAATTCCTACCAAAAGTTACTAAATCCAATAACAGTTTGGGTGATTCTCTTTATTCTAACCAGATCTCTAAGACATGGCATCCCATTCCTCGATGCATTTCTTAACACCAGCAAACCCTCCCCCATGTTTAAATGCTTACTCAAGATGTACTTAAACAAAAACTGGATCTGCTCATGTACGTCCCCAGACTGACTTTAGCAGTACTTCTAATGTTGACTTTAGCGGTACTTCTAATGCTGACTTTAGCAGTACTTCTAATGTTGACTTTAGCAGTACTTCTAATGCTGACTTTAGCAGTACTTCTAATGTTGACTTTAGCAGTACTTCTAATGCTGACTTTAGCAGTACTTCTAATGTTGACTTTAGCAGTACTTCTAATGCTGACTTTAGCAGTACTTCTAATGCTGACTTTAGCAGTACTTCTAATGTTGACTTTAGCAGTACTTCTAATGCTGACTTTAGCAGTACTTCTAATGCTGACTTTAGCAGTACTTCTAATGATCTCTTCTCCCATCTTTTCACTATTGCCTCTTTTTTCTAGTCCTAAATCATCTCATTCCCATGTACCCTCTCACTTCCTTGTCTTCCCACTTCTTTCCTCCTATCCCCTAACTATTTACAATGCTTATACTCACATGCCTTGCTGAAGCTTGACAGAATAACATGTTCTATAAAGTGTAGTTACCTACTTTCATTCAATGTACAATTGCATTTTTTTAACTTTTACTCAACAGTCCCGCTCTAATATGGCATATCTATTTTAATTTCTTCAGATCAATGTTAATACGTATTCCACATGTGCTAATGCTTTTTGATATTGCATTGTAACTTGCTATATAATGCTGTGATATCTTGGAGCTTTTCTTCTCGGGCCTCTGCTGAAAACAGGCTACTAAGCCAGTTGGACCTCCCCGGTAAACAAATGTCAAATAAATAATTAAAATAAAATAAATAATCATACCTGTCAACTGTCTAAAGACTTGCATAAGTTCCCTCATTTTCCTCTTTTTTCTGTACTGTTTCTCATAATTTTTATAAAATGTTATGCTTTTAAAAAAAGAGAGAGAGAGACAGACAAACCACAAACAGAACTCCCTGCTTCAGGACTAAATTGATATACTGTGCAAGCATGCCAACATAGGTGCCATACACATGTGCAGTACATATTGATATGTGGTGATATTGATTTCAAAAGGTGGAAGAACACTACAGACCCATTACACAATCACATTATATAAGAAAGGTAAGCAATTTCTTTCTTAAGTAATGTGATTGTATAATAGCAGTAATCAACTCCTGTTTGTAGGTATATCAGGATTTTCCCACAATTGGCTTTGTTTAATCACTCAGGCTTCACCCTCATGATCAAACCACATGAACCATGGTTAAATCCTGATAAATCCATGCACAGTCATGGATTACTGCTAAATTATACGATAGGCCATTATTATTCATAAACGAGCACACTGACTGGATAGACCAATCAGCGTGCCCATTGTAAATCGAGCATATACCAATAGAAAAAAATCCAGTTGCTAAAGTACCATTGAGCAGCTAGATTTTCTTCTATTCATATATGCTATGGAGGCATACTTCTCAACTGTACAGATTTTTGCCTCATATTTTTGGTCTATTCCACATAAAATTTATAATTTTTTGACAAATCACTGAAAACTGAAGTCAATGAATAATGACAAGCATTTGAGTTTCACATGGTTTACCTTTATCATCATCTTCTTTTGGCTGTTCCTGTTAGGGGTCGCCACAGCAGATCACCTGTTTCCATTTCTTCCTGTCCTCTGCATCTTGCTCTGTCACACCAACCACCTGCATGTCCTCTCTTACCACATCCATAAACCTTATCTTAGGCCTTCCTCTTTCCTGTTACCTGGTAGCTTCATCTTTAGCATCTTTTTGCCAATATAATCAGCATCACTCCTCAGCACATGTCCAAACCAACGTAATCTTGCCTCTCTGGCTTTGTCTCCAAACCTTCCAACCTGGGCTGACCCTCTAATATACTTATTCCTAATCCTGTCCAACCTCGTCAAACCCAGTACAAATCTTAACATCTTTAACTCTGCCACATCCAGCTCAAACTCCTGCCTTTTTGTCAATGCTACTGTCTCCAACCCATGGATTACCTTTATAAAGTTGAAAATCATATTGCTGATCGGCCCAATGGGCGAACCGAAATGACGAATTCTGCATGTCGAATGTCACTGAAGGTTGAAACTCAGCAAATTGAACAGCAGATTCACTGAGTTTCATACTCCAATGTCAAACACACAATGTAATGCAGCGGGGCAAGCCACCCTGCATCCCCTACTTTAATATACTGACTCTGAGATTGCACTATAATGGGGAAAAGGTCCATTTCCCGATCCCCACTATAATGCAATCTGCACCCAATGACCCATGTCACTGTGCATTCGCTCATTGCACATTCGAAGCATTTTTTTTCGACTTTAAGAAAACTGGAAAACGTCCTTTCGAACTTGTCACTTTCACACATGTGAAGTATGCACATATAAAGGTAAACCGTTTTACATTTCATATCCTTTAGGCAATGCATGCTAAAATAAATCCTGTTATTCCAGCAGCTTTCTTAGTTTAGAACATTTACTGTATATCCTTCAGACAATGCACACTAACACAAATCTTTTTATTCTAGAAGCATTTTTAAGTTTATAAGAGCAACATTTACAATCTTTCCCTATTTATGGGCCTTTGTCCCCTGTTATTTAAAGCTTTGTCCACATTTCTTGAGCTCAGAGGAGGTATGTATAGAGGGTAGCCCAAACACAAGAAAAATCAGGTACGATCTGCAAAACCAATGAAATGTACTTGATTTTTCTTGTATTTTTCCAGTGTCTTGGCAGACTCTCATACCTTTGAGCTTTCTGATTTTTTAGTAATTAAAATGCAATGGAGATTCTCTTCTCTTTATTGCTTCTATTGAATAGCGCTGATATACTGCACATGTGTGGGAATGTAAGTCCCATATGCATGCACAGTTCATCAACAAATGTGGAAGAACAGGAAACAACAAGGAGGAACACCATGGCATCATTGTACAAAGACATTATTTAAGAAAGCTAAGCAACTGTATAATTACAATAACTGATTCATGGACGTGGGTATATGAAGATTTACCCACAGATGGCTTTGTTTAATCACTCAGGCTTCGCCCTCATGATCGAACCATGTGAACCATGGGTAAATCCTGATATACTCACATCCACTCATCAGTTATTGCTTAAATATCCTACTGACTATAATTTCTGTGTTGTTATCAGCAAATCAAGAATATGTTTTGAAATTATTGAAAAGGACTAAAGTAAACAGAAGTTTTACTAAGACAGAAGTACAGTGAAAAGGACTAAAGTAAACAGAAGTTTTACTAAGACAGAAGTACAGAAATCTTTTTAGATCTCATGGAGTGAAATTAAGGACATAAGTAATGAATAGTGTGCAGCATTATGAGGTGGAAGCAACAGAAGGTGGCAAAGATGCTGCTATGTAAACAGTTAAGATTTACAAGTGTGTAGAATAAATCAACCGTATCTCTACAATTCATTAAGTGAGCAGAAAGAATTTGTTCTATAAAATAAAAAACAGGATTTTTCAGCATTTTCAAGTGTAACTGCTTCTCAATGAACAAGCATCAAGAATGTTCCCTCTCAAGTACTGATTTCATAAGAATCAGAAAGATGGAGCACCAGAGTAGGAAGGAAGCTCTTCAGCAGCAAACCTCAAGGACTCAAAGTCAGAAAACCTAAGTACCCTGTACAAGTTCATCCTAAGACAAGTGTTCGTCAACATGAACAACATTCACAGATTCATGAGTGTTTGAGATATGAGACAGAAGACTGTTTTAGATGGCACATGATGTAAAAAAGTCAGAGAAAGCACTAAATTATATTCAATATGAATTCTAAAATTTCTTTTTGAATTTCTGTATTATGTTTGTTTCACATGACATTCTATCATTATGATAAAAATAGTTTTTCATATTGTTTATATTTATAAAAATCTAATTCATTATATTCATATTCACTGCATAATAAATGCATTAATTTTTTAAGGGGTGTGTGATGAAGGATATTGAGTTATGTTTCTTTAAGACAGGGAATTTCAGTGCGATGGACGCTTTTCATGGGGCTGCTATATGGTGATGCACTTGGAGTAAAGATCTTGATGTGAAACTATCACATGTAACTTGCCTCTTCATTTAGACCATTCCTGAACTGTTTGACAACTCATATTATAATATGTTAATTTCTTACTACTAGAATGATTAAAGCAGACTTCTCTAGTTTTAGAAAATCTAATGGTATGATTTTGCATAAAATTCTTGCTGAGCCCTACTGTTAGTCACCAAATAGTTGATCAGCATTCAGAACATCAGACCTAAAAGATCGTTGATCTCCTGTCATGGAGGCCATACTTGGAGAGGAGTGAGAGTATGAGTGTTGTGTTTCCTTATTTTATCCCTCTTTTCTGAGTTTGTGCAATCTCAGAGCTGGTGTGGGTGCACGGGTCAGTGTGTCAGTATATATATATATATATATATATATATATATATATATATATATATATATATATATATGGATCAGTCATAGGGGATTGTGTAACTCCAATTATTACTTGTCCTGGGCTGTGTCATAAGCGAGCTCCAAAATGAATTAACCTCACATCTGAATACCCTGTTCAGTCTCCGCCTCTCAACAGGATATGTGCCCATAGAATGGCGCACAGCAATGGTGGTTCCGCTGCACAAGGGTGGGCCCACAACCGACCCTGGGAACTACTGACCAATAAGCCTGACCAGTCTGATCTGTAAGGCAATGGAGCGAATCATTATGGAACTCATAAATGGAGAGATTGGGAGCCTCCAAACACTTGACCCCACACAGTTCGTCTTCATCAAGGGCAGATCATGCCTCCTGAACCTGGTGGACTTCTTTGAGACAGTTACTCAGGCTATAGATAAGGGAAAGGAGGTACACACGGTTTACCTTGACCTTGCAAAAGCATCTGACACTATTCCCCATTCGGGTATTATTGATAAACTCACCAACCTGGGCATACCTTACGTCACAAGATGGATTGCAAACTGGCTCTCAGACAGATCCCACAAAGTAAGAGTAGCGGGATCTATGTCCGAATCCAGACCAGTAACGAGCAGTGTGCCTCAGGGCTCTGTCCTGGGGCCCCTCCTGTTTGGCATATACTTCTCAGAAGTACAGGCAAGCACTGAAGGGCTGTGGCCGACCAAGTTTGCGGACGACTGCAAACTGGGTGCTATAATAGAGTCTCCGGCTGACATGGATATCCTCCAGAAGGGCCTTAATGAAACTGATGCATGGTGTCAAAACCATGGTCTCAAGCTAAAAGCTAAAAAATGCGTAGCAATCCCCTTTGGAAAAAACAGAGTACCCGTGAACTACCACATAGAAGGTAACCCCCTGAAATCTGAAGAAGTAATAAGGGATCTAGGGACCCAAGTAGATAGTCAGCTTTCCTTTGATAACCATGTTGCCAAGGTGGTTAGAAAATCCTTCTATGTGACCCATCTGATCACAAAAGGGTTCGCATCAAGATCTAAGGATGTAGTGGTGCCCCTCAACTCTTCCCTCATCAGACCCATTATTGAGTACAATGCACCAATTCGAATGTACCTGGCCAGGCATCTCCAGCAGCTGGAGAGACCACAGAGGTACCTCACTAAGAGGATTACTGGCCTCCAACAGTTGCCCTATGCAGCACGATAGAAAAAACTAAGGCTTTTCTCTGTTGCATACTGCCTTCCCAGAGGCGATCTCTGTCTAACATACAGAGCCATGTCCAACCCAGAGCTGTTGAACATGCTCCATCTTAGCAAAACCAAATCTACTTGAGCTACATGCTCTAGGGATATAAACCTCAGCACAACAATGAATAAATCATGCTGGAGGGATAGATTCCCTTCACAAAGACTTCCCTTGCTATGGAACAAGGTCCCGATCTACATAAGACAGAGCCCCTCACTATCACTCTTCAAGAGGAACCTTGACGAGTGGATGGGTAACAGAAAGTTCACACCAGGGATCATACCAACAGCTCTACTAGATAGGGGCCAAGGGTACTAGCTGCTAGATCAAGGGCCTAGGGGAACTAACCAAAGGGGCAGTGAATACTGCACAATGTGGCTGGGCTAATATATGCCTTCGGGCAGATAGCCCAGTACCTACCTATGAACCTATGAACCTATATGGCTGGGAAAACAGCAATGAAGTTTTGAACCCTTGACCATTTTGAATGGAGATCGCTGTACAGCGCGGAACAAGACATTTACCCTTTTCAGCAATATAGTGCGATCTTGGAGTTGGTATATTTAACTAGCAGGGGTGTGGGAGCACAGCCCCCCATGTGGGTGGTGCAGGGGGGCATGCCCCCTGCAAAAATGTTAACAATAGAATTTTTTTGCTTTTTTATTTTTTTTTTTTATGCTCAAATTCTGAAAAGATGATCACATGGTCTTGGCCACATGAATTTCGAAGTTTCAGAACTTGGATAATGAAACATGGATCCATATATATATATATATATATATATATATATATATATATATATATATATATATAGGTTCATAGGTTCATAGGTTTATACTAGGCTAACTGCCCTAGGGCATTTATAAGCCCAGCCCAAAGTTATGTGGCTTACGCCGCCCCTTATGTTAGAAATACTGTGCCCATTAGTTTGTTTTGCCTCTGTCCAGTAGTGACACAGAGATGATTCCGGGTAATGATATCCATAATTAATCATGAGTCTTAACTCTACATCAGCTCAAACTCCTGCCTTTTTGTCAATGCTGTCTCCAGCCATGGATTACCTTTATAAAGTTGAAAATCATATTGCTGGTCATTTACAATGGTGAACGAAATATGGGTCTGCATGTAGAATGTCACTGAAGGTTGAAACTCAGCAAATTGAACAACGGGTCACTTCAGTTCATGCTCAATGTCAAACACGCAATGTAATGCAGCAGGGGCAAACTTTGCATCCCCTACTTTAATATGACTCTGAGATTGCTATAATGGGAAAAGGTCATTTCTGATCCTATAATGCAATCTGCATAATGACCCGTAATGCTGTGCATTAAGCTCATTGCACATTGACATTTTTTCGACTTTTAGAAACTTCCAGAAGAAGCGTCCTTTGAACATCGCTTTCGCACATGTGGTAATATGCACATATAAGGTAGAAGCCGTTTTACATTTCATATCCTTACAGGCAATGCGTACTTCAAAATAAATCCTGTTCAGCGAAAACTTAGTTTAGAACATTTACTGTATATCCTTCTGAATTAATGCACACTTCTTCGTCTTTTTATTCTAGAAGCATTTTTAAGTTTATCGAGCAACATTACAATCTTTCCCCTATTTATGGGCCTTTGTCCTGTTATTTGAAAACTTTGTCACATTTCTTGAGCTCGGAGGAGAATTTATGTATAGAGGTAGCCCAAACACAAGAGAGAAAAATCAGGTCACGATCTGCAAAACCAATGAAATGTGATTTTCTTGTATTACTTCGATGTCTTGGCTTGAACTCTCATACCTTGAGCTTTTCTGGGATTTTTTAGTGAAATTAAATGCAATGGAAATTCTCTTCTCTTTATTGCTTCTGTTGAATAAGCGTGATATACTGCACATGTGTGGGAATGTAAGTCCCATATGCATGCACAGTTCATCAACAAATGTGGAAGAACAGAGGAAACAACAAGGAGAACACCATGGCATCATTGTACCAGACAGTATTTAAACTAGCGAAACAATAATTACAATAACTGATTCGTGGACGTGGGTGCTATGAAGATTTACCACAGATGGCTTTGTTTAATCACTCAGGCTTAAGCCCTCATGTCGAACATATGAACCATGGGTAAATCTGATATGCTCACATCCACTCATCAGTTGTTGTAAAATATCCTGTGACTATAATTTCTGTGTTGTTATCAACCAAATCAGAATATGTTTTAGAGGTATTGAAAGGACTAAAGTAAACAGAAGTTTACTAAGACAATTGCAGTGAAAAGGACTAAAGTAAACAAGTTTTACTAAAGACAAGTACAGAAATCTTTTCAGATCTCATGAGAGTGAAATTAAGGACATAAGTAATGAATAATTGTGCGGTATGAGGTGGAAGCAACAGAAGGTGGCAAAGATGCTTTGCTATGTAAACAGTTCAAGATTTACAAATTGTGTGAATAAATCAACCATCTCTACAATTCATTAAGTGAGCAGAAAAATTTGTTCTATAAAATAAAAACAGGATTTTTCAGCATTTTCAAGTGTAACTGCTTCTCAATGAACAAGCATCAAGAATGTTCCTCTCAGAAATTGCTGATTTCATGAAATCAGAAAAGATGGAGCACCAAGTAGGAAGAGCTCTTCAGCAAAACCTCAAAGGACTCAAAGTCAGAAAACCTAAGTACCCTGCTTTTAAGTTCATCCTAAGACAGAGTGTTCGTCAACATGAACAACATTCTAGATTCATGAGAGTGTTTGAGATATGGAGACCAGGAAGACTGTTTTGGAGTAGCACATGATGTAAAAAGTCAGAGAAAGCAATAAATTATATTCAATGAATTCTAAAATTTCTTTTTGAATTTCTGTATTATGTTGTTTCACACATGACATTCTGCTCATTATGATAAAATAGTTTTCATATTGTTTATATTTATAAAATCCTAATTCATTATATTCATATTCACTGCATAATAAATGCATTAATTTTTAAGGGAATTGTGATGAAGGATATTGAGTTATGTTTCTTTTAAGACAGAGGGAATTTCCACATTCGATGGGCTTTTTCATGGAGGGCTGCTGTATGGTGATGCGCTTGGAGTAAAGATCTTGGTGTGAAACTATCACGTAATGACTTGCCTCTTCATTTTAGACCATTCCTGAACTGTTTGACAACTCATGTGTAATATGTTAATTTCTTACTACTAAGAATGATTAAAGCAGACTTCTCTGGTTTTAGAAAATCAATGAGTATGATTTTTGCATAAAATTCTTTTGCTGAGCCTACTGTTAGTCACCAAATGGTTGATCATTCAAGAACATCAGACCTAAAGATGGGTTGATCTCCCTGTCATGGAGGCCATACTTGGAGAGGAGTGAGAGTATGAGTGTTGTGTTTCCTTATTTTATCCCTCTTTTCTGAGTTTGTGCAATCTATCTCAGAGCTGGTGTGGGTGCATGGGTCTGTGTGTCTGTGTATATACATATATGTATATATATATATATATATATATATATATATATATATATATATATGCTCAATAAAACAGCCAACACCAACCATAAAACAGATTAACTTCTGCTGCAACTTGAAATAAAAGAGTCAAAATAAAAGTCCATGCAGGAAGTGGAGGTGAATGAAAGTAAATATATCCTCTCAATCTTCAAGAATTGGTTCATGTTTCAACCAACGATAAGAACCACCAACCACACAGAACAAATCCAGTATAAAAAGATTTATTGTATGCTAGCACTGTCAGTAGCTTTCACCTCCTGACGTATCAAACTACAAAGTGCATAGTCAGTAAAACATTAAATACAATGAAATCAAACCAATAGGTTCAAATTAAAACAACTAAAGATGACATCATTAAATGAGGGCACACCTTTCTGATTTAACCCTTAGTGATGACATACACTATGATTCTAAATCCTCTTCCTCTTAGGGCAGGTTTCCTTGCACCTTGTCATTAATGAGGATTTTATCTGCCTAGACCTAATAATCATTTAAGTTCACATTCTAAAAGGCAAGTATCTACATCCCTCCCTAATATATTAGTCTTTAATTGTTTGCAGTACACTAAATACAAACTCATGCTCGGCTCCCGTGGCTGCAATGTGTTTTAAGCTAATGCATTACTGTCAGATCAGTTCTGATACGCCTTCATGTTCATTATCGTTCCTGGAGCTGTCCTACAGGTCTTCCCAGCGATGAGCACTGTGGAAACGCCTTGAATGATAAACTACATATGTACTAATGCAACTTGTCTGTAGTGAACATACTCTGCTTTTCGTTAATGGGTGTTGAAGTCTTTCCTGTCATCTATAAAGTGACACTGATTACCAATTATTACAAAGGGACCGTGATGCGTTTGCTCCCTCACCGTCATATTCCTAGTTGAGTGGTCTATTACACAGCTTACTTTTCAAGTTCTGTTTATTCTTATATGTAAACAGTGGACCAACACACACCAACATACTCAGACTCTCATCTAAATTCAACACCTGCCAATGCTGTCCTAGCGATGTCTGCAGTCTTATTTACATCCCTAGTATAAATAATGGAAGCAGCAAGACGATAACTTGTGCTTTGACTGATGGCATAACCTGTATCTCAATTTCTTGCTGAAGTAAGGTTTGGCTGAACCTTCTCTTATTGCATCACTTCCATCATATGTTTCATTATATCCTTTTGAATGTGCCTCTCAATTAACTATTCTTAAGACCGTGCTTTACAATTCATACCCTAGGGGCTGGGGTTCAATCTAGATGCCCTCATGGACTGACCTCTCATAATATTGTAAATACATAATTTGGGTGCATTGAGCGATCATGTAAAGGCTCTTCTAAAACAGGTTTCCTATGGAGCATGTTCAAAGTCCACTTGGTAATCTAGTAATGTTTGCATCAGAACAGAGCTCATTTCTAGAATAGTTCAGAGACAGGCTTTAAAATAACCACTAACACTCATTAGTCTTATCAACAAACATTGTTAGGAGTAGCATCATATTTCCATATAAAAGAAAAGGTCTAGTCCCTTGGCGATCTCTTAATTACCCACTTTCTCCACAAACAAATCCATCTTGAATAACACCTCTTCTTCCATTCTGCCATTACTATATTGGTAGCTATTGGCACATGAAGTGCCATAGCTCACATAAATCTTCACCAAATACAACTCTTAAAAGAAAACATTATTCTTCAATACTATCTCCAGAAATAAAGTTAGTATTTCTATAAATATATAACAAAATCACCATTCCTCCTCATATAGTTCTGACACCTAATAATCCCTTTAATCCAGGATAGCTGTGAGGAGCTAACTACATCCAAGTCACTAGAATGTACTCCTCACAATCATCTTAGCTCTCTCGTATATTCATACTGAATTCTATCGAATTGTTTACTATCCTTCAAAACATGCTTATTCTTCTCCAACCAAAGGCCTCAGGAAATACTCCACTAGGATGGAAAAAGGTTCACATAAAACCATCCCTGTCCTGCCACTATCGAGAGCATGGGTGGATGGATAATTGACTTATGTATGGGAGGCCTTTTTATTTCTGGTATCTTAGGGTTCCTAACCTTCAAGTAGTTAAACAACGAATCAGGATCATCTTACTCTGATATAAATCATCAACATCAAACACTTGGAAATAACTTTCATATGACCTCATTCAGACTGATCTTAGTATAAAATCCTCATCATCCAACAAACTAGTCATACTCGTATATACTCCTCCTTATCTAGGACCCTACGGTCCTCCCTTATCTGAGGTCCTAATGAGCAATGTTACTATCTTCCATTAAATCATTCAGGGCCTTCCTTTATATAAAGTAGGTTGTACTTAACATTTTATTCATTCCCTTTTCATATCGTTATATTATCGTGCCAAAATCATTCTCACCAACATAAGGAGTTTCTAACAGGGATGCCAAAGGAGTATATACAAGCTGTTGGACTGAGAATCTTAATCTATCCCTTCAACCTCTCATTGTTCCCTCCATAGTCATTCTTAACTGTACTTTCATGAAAATAATTTGAGGTCTGTGTCGAATCAGTTATGTCACTGTCTCTGGTTGGTAGCATGAGAACTCGGCCTCTATCTAATACCCTCTTCTTCATGCCCTGGTGAGATCCGCTTGAGGAGTTAATTACTGGGACCCCTACCCTTTCCCGCATCCTCTTGAGGTGGAGTCCTGTGTCTCCCCTCCTGAACCTTTTCTCTTGTTCAGTCCCACACTGCTCTGTGACCTCCGTCTCCCTAGCTTTGTCCATTGCTGGCTATTGGGAGAAAGGGCTGGTGTGTTAAATTACCCTCACAGCAGATGTGGGAAATACCTAATGGGAATGAATTACTCCATTACTCATTACCTTCCTTCTAACCACGGGTACATCATCATTCCTCACTTGTTTCAAATAGCTATGGTGTGTAGCATCATTAAGCAGAACAGATACCTACCATCGAACATGTGTCCCCAGGTGCCACATTCAAAAGTATCCAATATCATTAGGATTGATAATAGCAACCTTGTTGCTCAGTGTATTCTGTGGGTTCCTTCATCAACCTCATTCAAGTGCAAGTTAGCTGGCCTCGTATGCCCTCATTAATCTCAATGGGCACCTTCCAACAACATTTCTCATTTAAACATATTACATTAACATCCATACATTATTAGACCAATCCCTCCTACCCTTATATTGCCATTAAAAGTATTCACTGTTCCGTGCAGTATCTGAAAGGTGTGTCACCACTCCTGCAGAGGCCAAGATAAAGACAATGCCACATTTAAAATCAGTAATGTCTCTAAAAGTTTATAGCTGCGCTTTTTGCTCAAGTAAGCGCGCTTCTCAAACTTAATGTTCATTGTCCATTGTCCAACAGCCTCTCAATGCCGCTTAGGCATTCAGTCCCTTTATACTTCTTGTAACACATTGCTTATACTGTTCATTCACTTTCAAAGCGCCCAGTTCTTGTTTCAGTTCTTCTCTTCAAATGAAACTCATTCAAGAGTTTCATGTAGTCAAAACTCAAGTTCAAATTAAGTTGCTGCCACTTCTGTAGCAAAGAAGGATAAGGAAGGACTTTGTTAAGCTGAAAAAGCTACAGTTGCAACGTCAACACTTTGAAGCATGCATTTTGAAGCTTACGCTAGTTCCTAAAGTGGACTTGGCAGTATTCAAATGCCAACTTCAGGTAACACTTATCCCTTCTTTGCTACAGAAGGGCAGCAACTGTAACAATTTGAACTTGAGTTTGACCTACACTGTGAAACTCTTGAAAATGAGTTTCATTTGAAAAGAAGAACAAGAACCGCGCTTTGAAAGTTTGAGAAATGGAATAGACAGTATAATAAATGTGCACTGAAGTATAAGGGACCGAATGCCTTCAGCGGTATTGAGAGGCTGCTTGGACAATGTGAAGTTGTTTGAGAAGTGCTTACTTTGGAGCAAAAGCCGTGGCTAAACTTTAAGAGACATTACTGATTTTTTTAAAATGTGGCCAAGTCTTTGCCAGTACCTGGTAGTGGCCTCAGGAACCTGCGACACCTACCAGATGCGCGCAACGGAGCAGTGTGGAATGTTGCGCAATGGTAATATAAGGGTAAGGGTAGGAGGATTGGTCTAATAATGTAAGCGATGTTAACAATGTAATGTTTAAATGAAAATGTTGTTAATGTGCCTATTGAGATTAATGAGGGCACATCGCATGAGTACAGCTAACTTGGTACGCGAATGGAGGTTGATGTAGTGAACCCTAATAATAGAATACACTGAGCAACAAGGTTGCTATTAATAATCCTAATGCCAGTATTGATACTTTGAATGTGGTACCTAGAGGGCATTAATAACATCTGATGGTAGTATCTGTCTCCGTTTAATGGATGCAGGCGTCAACAGAAGCATTGAAACAAGTGAGGAATGATGATGTACCCGTGGGTTAGAAGGAAGTGTAATGAGTAATGGAGGTAATTCATTCCACAGGTATTTCCGGCTGCATCTGTGAGTGATACGAATACACCAGCCCTTTCCCAATAGCCAGCAATGGACAGTTAGGAGACGGAGGTCACAGAGCAGGGCGGAACAAGAGGAAAGGATTCAGGAGAACGCATACAGGACCTACCTCGGCAGAGGATGTGGGAAAAGGGTAGGGGTCCCTAGTAATTAACCTCTCGGGCGTAGTCTCACTAGGTATGAAGAAGAGGTATTATTGATATGAGGCCTGAGTTTCATACCAACCAGAGACAGTGACATAACTGATTAGATAATAGACCTCATATTATTTCTGAGAAAGTACAGTTAAGGAATGGACTATGGAGGAACAATGAGAGGCTGGAAGGATGATAGATTTCGTCCCAACAGCTTGTATATACCCCTTTGCATGCTGTTGTTAGAAACCTTTTATAAGTTGGTGGAGAATGATTTGCGTGTATTATAAATGATATGAAAAAGGGAATGAATAAAATGTTAAGTACAACCTTACTTATATGCAAAGGAAGAGCCCTGAATGATTTAATGGAAGATAGTAACATTGTCATTAGACCCACTCAGATAAGGGAGGACGGTGGTGGTCCTAGATAAGGAGGAGTATACGTACGTGTATATGACTAGTTTGTTGGATGATGAGGGATTTTATACTAAGATCAGTCTGAATGAGGGTTGGTATGAAGTTATTTCAAAGTGTTTGATGTGTTGGATGATTGTATATCAGAGTAAGATTGATCCCTGATTCATTGTTTAACTACTTGAAGGTTAGGAACCCTAAGATACCAGAAATAAAAGGCCTCACTAAAGGTACATAAGTCAATTATCCATCACCCGTAATGCGCCTGATAGTGGCAGGACAGGGGATGGTTTCTGAACCGCTTTCCATCCTAGTGGAGTATTTCCTGAGGCCTTTGGTTGAGAAAAGATAAAGTATGTTTTGAAAGGATAGTAAACAATTCTTGATAGAATTGTATGAATATACTTATGAGAGCTACATGATTGTGAGGAGTATATCTTAGTGACTTTGGATGTAGTTAGCCTCTTCACAGTTATCCCTAATATTGAAGGAGATTATTAGGTGTCAGAACTATATGGAGGAGGAATGGTGATTTGAAGAGAGACATTTATAGAAATGTTTAACTTTATTTCTGAAGAGCAGTATTGGAGGAATAAATGTTTTTCTTTTTGGTGAAGAGTTGTATTTGCAAATGGCTGTGCGGTAGCTATGGGCACTTCATGTGCCAATAGCTACGCTTAATATAGTAATGGGCAGAATGGGAAGAAGAGGTGTTATTCAAGATGGACTATTGTTTTGTGGAGAAAGTAGGGCACTAACAGACGCTTCGTGGGCAAATTTAATCTTTTCTTTATATGGAAAGGCGATGAGGCATCTCTAACAATGTTTGTTGAGTAAGATCAAATGAGGTTGATGGTTATTTAAAGTTTGTCTTGAACTATTCTAGAAATGAGCTTCGCGTTCTTGAATGTAAACATTACTAGATTACCAAGTGGACTTTTAATTTACGATCTATATAGGAAATCCTGTTTTAGGAATAGCCTTTTATGAAGCGTTCAATACTTTTAAATTATGTATTTGCTAATATTATGAGAGGTCAGTCCATGAGGGCATCTAGATTGAGACCCCAGCCCCTAGGGTATGGTGGAAGTCACGAAGCATAAGAATAGGTTAATTGAGAGGGGGAAACATTCAAGGATATATATGAGCATATGATGGGGAAGTGGATGCAACAAAGAGAAGGTTCAGTGAAACCTTACTTCTCAGCAAGAAATGAGGATAGGTTACCTTATATGCCATCAGTCAGCACAAGATGTCTTAGCGGTTTCCATTATTTTATACTAGGGATCAGTAAATAAGATCACAGACATCAAGGACCCAGCATTGGCAGGTGTTGAATTAGATGAGAGTCTGAGTAAATTGGTGAGGAGAAGGTCCACGGTTTACATATAAGAATAAACAGAACTTGAAAAGTAAGCCGTGTAATAAGGAACCACCAACTAGGAATATGATGGTGAGGACGTAACGTAATACGGTCCTGTAATAATTGTAATCAGTGTCATTTTATAGATGACGAGGAAAGGCACTTTCAACACTTATTAACGAAAGCAGAGTATGTGTTCACCACAGATACCAAGTTGTCGATTAGTACATATGTAGTTTATTTGGCCCGTTCGTTTCCTATATACAGCGCGTTTCTACTGGGAAGACCTGTAGACAGCTCAGGAACGATATGTGAACATGTATATACAGTCAGAACTGGATCTCGATAGCACGTATTGTGCTAAACACATTAAAATAATGGAGCTGAAGCATGAGTTTGTATTTAGTGTACTGCAACAATTAAAGACCAATATTGGGGAGGGATGTAGATACTTTGCCTTTTAGAATGTGAACTTAAATGGTTATTAGGCTGAGGGCAGATAAAATCCCTGGCATTAATAACAAGGTGCCAAGTGAAACCCGCCTCAAGAGGAAGAGGATTTTTAGAATCATAGTGTATGCTCACCACTAAGGGTTAAATCAGGAAAGGTGTGCCGCCTCATTTAATGATGTCATCTTTAGTTGTTTAATTTTGAACCTCATTCAGGGTTTGATTTCATTGTATTTAAATGTTTTTACCGACTATGCACTTTTGTAGTTTGATAAAGCCGTGGAGGATGAAAGCGCCACTTACTGACAGTGCTAGCATACAATAAATCTTTATAGATTTTATTAAATGTTGGTGTTCTTATAGTTGGTTGGAACAAGGAACCAATTAACTGATTGAGTTAAGTGATGATATTTCATAGCCATTCACTTCACTTGCATGTGGACTTTTATATATATATATATATATATATATATATATATATATATATATATGGATCAGTCATAGGGGATTGTGTAACTCCAATTATTACTTGTCCTGGGCTGTGTCATAAGCGAGCTCCAAAATGAATTAACCTCACATCTGAATACCCTGTTCAGTCTCCGCCTCTCAACAGGATATGTGCCCATAGAATGGCGCACAGCAATGGTGGTTCCGCTGCACAAGGGTGGGCCCACAACCGACCCTGGGAACTACTGACCAATAAGCCTGACCAGTCTGATCTGTAAGGCAATGGAGCGAATCATTATGGAACTCATAAATGGAGAGATTGGGAGCCTCCAAACACTTGACCCCACACAGTTCGTCTTCGTCAAGGGCAGATCATGCCTCCTGAACCTGGTGGACTTCTTTGAGACAGTTACTCAGGCTATAGATAAGGGAAAGGAGGTACACACGGTTTACCTTGACCTTGCTAAAGCATTTGACACCATTCCCCATTCGGGTATTATTGATAAACTCACCAACCTGGGTATACCTTACGTCACAAGATGGATTGCAAACTGGCTCTCAGACAGATCCCACAAAGTAAGAGTAGCGGGATCTATGTCCGAATCCAGACCAGTAACGAGCAGTGTGCCTCAGGGCTCTGTCCTGGGGCCCCTCCTGTTTGGCATATACTTCTCAGAAGTACAGGCAAGCACTGAAGGGCTGTGGCCGACCAAGTTTGCGGACGACTGCAAACTGGGTGCTATAATAGAGTCTCCGGCTGACATGGATATCCTCCAGAAGGGCCTTAATGAAACTGATGCATGGTGTCAAAACCATGGTCTCAAGCTAAAAGCTAAAAAAATGCGTAGCAATCCCCTTTGGAAAAAACAGAGTACCCGTGAACTACCACATAGAAGGTAACCCCCTGAAATCTGAAGAAGTAATAAGGGATCTAGGGACCCAAGTAGATAGTCAGCTTTCCTTTGATAACCATGTTGCCAAGGTGGTTAGAAAATCCTTCTATGTGACCCATCTGATCACAAAAGGGTTCACATCAAGATCTAAGGATGTAGTGGTGCCCCTCAACTCTTCCCTCATCAGACCCATTATTGAGTACAATGCACCAATTGAATGTACCTGGCCAGGCATCTCCAGCAGCTGGAGAGACCACAGAGGTACCTCACTAAGAGGATTACTGGCCTCCAACAGTTGCCCTATGCAGCACGATAGAAAAAACTAAGGCTTTTCTCTGTTGCATACTGCCTTCCCAGAGGCGATCTCTGTCTAACATACAGAGCCATGTCCAACCCAGAGCTGTTGAACATGCTCCATCTTAGCAAAACCAAATCTACTTGAGCTACATGCTCTAGGGATATAAACCTCAGCACAACAATGAATAAATCATGCTGGAGGGATAGATTCCCTTCACAAAGACGTTCCTTGCTATGGGACAAGGTCCCGATCTACATAAGACAGAGCCCCTCACTATCACTCTTCAAGAGGAACCTTGACGAGTGGATGGGTAACAGAAAGTTCACACCAGGGATCATACCAACAGCTCTACTAGATAGGGGCCAAGGGTACTAGCTGCTAGATCAAGGGCCTAGGGGAACTAACCAAAGGGGCAGTGAATACTGCACAATGTGGCTGGGCTAATATATGCCTTCGGGCAGATAGCCCAGTACCTACCTATGAACCTATGAACCTATATGGCTGGGAAAACAGCAATGAAGTTTTGAACCCTTGACCATTTTGAATGGAGATCGCTGTACAGCGCGGAACAAGACATTTACCCTTTTCAGCAATATAGTGCGATCTTGGAGTTGGTATATTTAACTAGCAGGGGGTGTGGGGAGCACAGCCACCCATGTGGGTGGTGCAGGGGGGCATGCCCCCTGCAAAAATGTTAACAATAGAATTTTTTTGCTTTTTTATTTTTTTTTTTTATGCTCAAATTCTGAAAAGATGATCACATGGTCTTGGCCACATGAATTTCGAAGTTTCAGAACTTGGATAATGAAACATGGATCCATATATATATATATATATATATATATATATATATATATATATATATATATATATATATAGGTTCATAGGTTCATAGGTTTATACTAGGCTAACTGCCTAGGGCATTTATAAGCCTAGCCCAAAGTTATGTGGCTTACGCCGCTTATCTTAGAACTACTGTGCCGATTAGTTTGTTTTGCCTCTGTCCAGTAGTGACACAGAGATGATTCCCGGGGTAAACCTACGATCTCCCATCCACCGGTCAAGATTTCTCTTGAACAGAGCCAGCGAGGTGCTCTGCCTCACATGGACCGGGATTTTATTCCACAGCATGGGGAGTCTATGGGTGATAAATCTATCCCTCCAGCACGTCCTATTTATATCCGTGCTAAGGTTTAAGTCTCTTGCTCTAGTGGTTTTGGTGGATTTGGATTTTTTGAGGTGGAGCATGTCCATTAATTCCGGGTTGGTTATGGCCTTGTATATCAGGCACAGGTCACCTCTGAGCAGGCGGTATGCAACTGAATAGAGTTGGAGTTTCTTCAGTCTGGCAGCATATGACAGGTTTTGGAGTCCCTTTATCCTTTTGGTGAGGAACTTTTGGGGTCTCTCCAATTGCTGCAGGTGTCGGGTGAGATACATCCCAAATGGGGCATTGTACTCGATCATTGGTCTGATAAGTGAAGAGTACAGGGGAACATTGACCTCACTTGATCTGGATGTGAATCCCTTCATGATCAGGTGGGCAATGTAGAAGGTCTTTCAAACCACTTTAGCAACGTGAGTGTCAAACAAGAGGCCACTGTCAACCTGGGTCCCCAGGTCCCTGATAACCTCTTCTGTGCTTAGTGGGTTGCCACCTATATGGTAGCTTGGGGTTACCTTGTTTTTCCCGAAGGGTATGACTATACACTTTTTTGCGTTTAACTTCAGGCCATGGCTCTGGCACCAGCTATCAGTTTCCGTGAGACCCCTCTGAAGGATGTCTGTGTCCGATGTACTATCCACTATGGCACCCAGTTTGCAGTCATCCACAAACTTTGTCAGCCATAGTCCTATGTTTGCCTGTACTTCTGAGAAGTAGATGCCGAACAATAGGGGGCCAAGGACTGAGCCCTGTGGGACTCCACTTGTAACCGGCTTGGAGTCTGACATGGCTCCAGCAACTCTAACCCTGTGGGTTCTGTCCTTTAGCCAGTTTGCAACCCATCTTGTGACATACGGGTTTACATTTAAGCTGGTAAGTTTCTCTATAATACCAGAGTGGGGCATTGTGTCGAAAGCTTTTGCAAGGTCAAGGTAGGCTGTATGGACTGCCTTTCTCTCATCAATGGCCTTGGTGACTGTTTCGAAGAAGTTGACCAAGTTCAAAAGGCAAGATCTGCCCTTGACAAAGCCAAACTGGGTTGGGTCCAAGGTCTGCAAGTCCCCTATGTCCTTGTTTATGAGTTCCATTATGATCCTCTCCATAGCTTTGCAGACCAGGCTTGTTAAGCTTATGTGGCAGTAATTACCAGGGTCCATAGAGGCACCGCCTTTGTGGAGTGGGACCACAGTTGCCGTACGCCACTCCTTGGGCACATATCCTGTGGTGAGGCTAAGATTAAACAGCTGCCTTATGTGCGGGTTTAGTTCTTCATTGAGTTCATGTAGCACACAGCTGGGGACCCCATCTGGTCCCATTGATGCTGTGTTTTTAGCTTTAGAGAGAGCAGCTTTCACCTGAGCATTTGAGGTGTCTGGGAGGCTAATCTCAGTTGGGATAGTTATCTCTCCTTTTGGGGGGGAGAGGGGGGTGAAGTTTGCACTGAACCTGTCTGCCAGTATGTTGGAAATGTCTGTGGGTTCATTGATTTTTGTATCATTTTGGACTAATTCTGAGCATATCTGGGAGTTTCCACCCAGGTTTCTGACATAGCTGAAGAAGGCCTTATGATTGTCTTTTGAATCTATGGCAATTTTTCTCTCAAAGTTGGCCTTGGATGATTTTATGAGGGATCGTAGTTTCTTGCTAGTGCTGATCAAAGATGCCTTCCCTTTTTGGGATTTTGCTCTATCATGTAATAGCTTTCTCCTCTTATTGTAAAGTTTGTTTATGGCTGGGGTCCACCAGACTGGACGTTTGCCCTTGGTGGAAAGAGTCTTGGTTTTATTTGGGATTGCCTGATCCATGCAGTCCTGAAGGTGTTCATAGAAGGCATTTGTAAGGGCTTACACAGCTTGGGTTGTGGTTTCCATTGGCTCGAGGGCCTTGAAGGATACCACACCTGTCTTGAGTAGTGTGAAGTTTGCTTTAGAGAAGTTCTTCACTGTGGTCTTTTTTGTTTGGGGTGGGGGGGGATGTGGATTTCTAGTGAGATTAGTTTATGATCTGATCTCACCAATGAGGGATATACTTCCGGTGTGGAGCATTTTGTCCCCATGTTCGTGATGATGAGATCTAGTATATTTTCTCCTCTTGTGGGGACGGTGACTAGTTGTTCCATGGCATTTGAATTTATGAACTCCAGAAACCTTTGGGCTAGAAAGTTTGGGCTTGAGTAATGTTCCCAGTCTATATTCGGTAGTTGAAGTCACCCAATATGATGGTGTTTGGTGATACATTTATACCCTCCAGTGTCTTCAGGAAGGCTGTGTGGGTTTCCTGAGTTTGAGAGGGTGGCCTGTAGCATGCTACAAATTGTAGAGCAGTTTTGCCTATGGTTAATTGCACCTGGATGGTTTCCGATGCTTTGTGTAGCCACCAACCTGGAGGTGTGGGTATCCTTGACGAATATGGATACACCCCTCCTTTTGTGGTGTGGTCCGGTTTTGGGGCGGAACGCATGATATGAGATGAAACCTAATAGTGCCGGGTGCTCTCAGGAGCCTTGAACCAGGTTTCAGTCACAGCACAGACATCGATGTTCTCCATACTGAGAAGGGCCTCGAGTGCGTGCATTTTGAGATTTAGACTTCTGGCATTGAGCAGCATTACCCTTAGTTTCTTCACGTTTTTGTTTTCTAGGGTGGTAGGTTTAGAATTTGAGCCTTGCCTAAAAAAGGCACTATGGGGGTGGCAAGAGCCTTAGCCAATATCCGGAATCCCAGGGGTGACAGGTGCAAGCCGTCCCTTGCAAAGCAGCGTGGCTTGTCGAGCATGTCATCCCAGGCAGACAGGCACTGGATCCCCTTTGAATGACACCAGAAATTAAGCCAATTGTTAAAGCTGATCATCTTGTCACAATATTGTGGCATCATTCTTGGTGAAGGAAGGATACTGCTCAGGGTCAGGGTCATACCTGCCTGGGCTACATAATCAGAGAGCTCCTCTATGTCTCTTTTCATGTAGTCCAGGGAGGTGCCTCAGGTCGTTCACACCAGCATGGACAATGACTGTGTCATACTTGTACTTGCCGTGGAGTGACCTGAGTGCTTGTGTTATGTGGTGGATTCTAGCGCCCGATAGGCAGCTTACCGTGACCATCTCCTTGTTCAGCCTGGTGAGTGGGACGTCAGTGTGTCTGACTATGGAGTCACCTATGACAAGTATGTTTGGTGTTGTATTTGGCCTTAAGGGCAGTGACTGCTTTGCACACTGATTTTGTTGTTTATGTGTTGTTTGTGTGGTGTATTGAGTTTGCAGTTGCTTGGGTGTCTGCTTTGGAGGCCTCTGCTGTTTAGGTAAATTTTTACTCAGAGCCTCCGAGTATGTCTTAGTGTGTTTATGTGTTTGATTCAGTGGTGTGGTTGAGTTATGTGAGACTGGTATTGTGGTGTGTGTAGTTGCCTTCTCCTCCTGCCTGGTCTTGCCAGTCCTGAGTTGAGAGAGCTCAGCCTCCAGTTTGGCTAAATAGCTGCATCTCTCTTAAGTGTTAGTGTTACGTGGGAGGAGGAGAGGGTTGTCCGTGTACATGAGGCAATTGTAACATTGTCTCAGAATTCCCAGATTCACCAACTGGGCAGGAGTGGACGCCAGCATCTGACCCTTCGACATGCTAGAAAGATTTATGAGTTGGTATGAGACAGAAAAGTAGTGGGCTTAGCAGGGAAGTGGGCACTCCTGGGGGGTTTTGCTAGTGAGAGATTTGTATAATATAGGAGTGCTTGACCTGCAAAGAGAATGCTTATAAGACAAGGGATATGCTTATAAGACAAGTGCTGAGCTTTTTGAGAAGAAAAAGCTATTTGGAACAAGTGCTGCACTTTTTAGTGAAGGTGTAAACTGTTTAGGTTCCTAACAGAGCAGTTCTAAGGAAAACATTGAAGAACAGACTTTCTGGAGCCAGAAAGAGTTTAACCTTGTTTAACCGGCGCTGCCTGATGCTGCTCTAGTGGCAACTCCGCACTAAATCGCGCTAAAGCATGTTAAAGCATGCTTGATAGCAGGGGCTGGAAAGAAGCAGGAATAGACCCAAAATGGACAATAAAACTACAGGAGTTTTGGAAATGACCCCTAGTGGCCAATAAAACTACAGTTTCAAGTCAGTAACCACCTCTACGGGGGGCAGGGAAGCTGCTCAATGTTATTCACTGCCACTGATCAACAGAGAGACTTTCCTTTAGCCCAGGCAAAAATGGCCTCACAGAAACTTTCAAATAGTTCAGGAACAGCAAGCCTGTAACTGAACTTTTTTAACTCTCAGAAAAGTGGGAAAAAAGCAAGATTTTGTTTTTGTTTTTTTTTCAGAGATAGCAGAGGTTCACAAGTAATATCAAGTTATAACAGTGCAGTAAATGACCCCACACAAGAGTGCTAGGTCAAGGACAGAAAATATGCAAGTTTTAAGAAAAAAACGATTTAAAATTAAGTGCAAACAGAAAATTCAGCAAACAGCTTTTGGTTGTGCTCTAAATACAGCTACTAATACAGAAATCAAGTTTAACAAGCCAGCAAATGCTCAAGCTAGGCATCTATGCAGAAAAACTTAGCAAATAAACAGAGAAAAAATACTTAAAATCTCAAAAGTGGCTCCCTTGTTCTCTCAGCGTTTTTTCCTCTTGGAGGGTGCTTCACCAACAGCCAACAAGCCTGAAAAGATGCCCAAACCATGAGGCAACTAGGTTTTAAGAGAGGAAGATGAAGGAGTTTTGGAAATGACCCCTAGTGGCCAATAAAACTACAGTTTCAAGTCAGTAACCACCTCTACGGGGGGCAGGGAAGCTGCTCAATGTTATTCACTGCCACTGATCAACAGAGAGACTTTCCTTTAGCCCAAGCAAAAATGGCCTATGTATATATATATATATATAAACCTATATCTATATCTGTGTATGTATGTATGCATATATATATATATATATATATATATATATATATATATATATATATATATGTCGATTTACTATCAAAATTGCAAAAACCAGAAGAAAATCTGGTCATTATCGTGAATCATATCTCCGAAAGTCAAAACAGGAACACAGGCACTATGTCGAATATAATGCCAGTTCAAAAACTCAACATTATTCGACATAGTGCCTATATTCCTGCATTTCACCCAACACCACCTAATGTTGCACCTTGAAGGAGTACATACGTACTGCACAAAACAGAAATAACCATTTTCTATATATCTATATACATTTCTATACATATACATATACATATATATATATATATATATATATATATATATATAATATATATATATATATATATATATATATATATATATATATATTTATATATATATATATATATATTTATATATATAAAACATCTATAGGTATATCTTGGGAGGAAGAAGAAATGTTCCCTTTTTGGCAATGTAGAACGATCTCGAAGTTGGTATATTTAATTAGCAGGGGGTGTGAGGGGTGCAGGAGGTCAGGCCCTTGCAAAAATATTAAAATTAGAATTTTTTTTGTTTTTTTATTTTTTTTTTACTGTGCGAAGTTCAGAACTTCAGTAATCTAGCATAGGTGTGTATGTGTGTGTGTGTGTGTGTGTGTGTGTGTGTGTGTGTGTGTGTGTGTGTGTGTGTGTGTGTGTATATATATATATATATATATATATATATATATATATATATATATATATATATATCTATACACACACACACACACACACACAGTGGATATAAAAAATGTGCACACCCCTGTTAAATGCCAGGTTTTTGTGATATAAAAACATAAGACCACAATAAATCATTTCAAAACTTTTCCCACCTTTAATGTGAGCTATAACCTGTACAATTCAATTGAAAAACAAACAAATCTGTTAGGGGAAAAAATGTAAAAAATAAAAAACGCACAATAAGCTGGTTGCATAAGTGTGCATGCCCTTAAACTAATACTTTGTTGAAGCACCTTTTGATTTAATTACAGCATTCAGTCCTCTTGGGCACACAACTGCCATCAATTAAAGAGACGCTGATTAACCCCAAATAAAGTTCAGCTGTCCTAGTAGGATTTTACTGACATTTACTGAATTGCCTGCTACATCAAAAGCCATGGTTCATAGAGAGTTTACAAAGCATCAAAGAGATCTCATTGTTGAAAGGTATCAGTCAGGAGAAGAGTACAAAAAATTCCATGGCATTGGATATACCATGAAACACAGTGAAACCAGTCATCAAAAAGTGGAGAAAATATGGGATAACAGTGACGTTGCAAAGAACAGGACGTCCCTCCAAAACTGATGAAAAGACAAGACAAAAACTGGTCAGGGAGGCTGCCAAGAGACCTACAGCAACACTGCAGGAGCTGCAGGAATTTCTGGCAAGTACTGGTTGTATACTACATGTGACAACAATCTCCCGTATTCTGCATATGTCTAGGCTATGGGGAAGGGTTGCAAGAAGGAAACCTTTTCTTACACAGAAAAACATCCAGGCCCAGATAAAAATTGCAAAACAATACAGCAAGTCTCCCAAAAGCATGTGGGAAAATGTGTTATGGTCTGATGATACCAAGGATGACTTTTTGGCCACAATTCCAAAAGGTATGTTTGGCGCAAAAACACCATGTCACCAAAATAACACCATCCCCACAGTGAAGCATGGTGGTGGCAGTACCATGCTTTGGGGTTGCTTTTCTTCAGCTGGAACTGGGGCTTTAGTCAAGGTGGAGGGAATTATGAACAGTTCCAAATACCAGTCACTTTTGCCCCAAAACGTTCAGGCATCTGCTAGAAAGCTGAAGATGAAGAGGAATTTCACCTTTCAGCACGACAATGACCCCAAGCGTACATCCAAATCAAAAAAAGAATGGCTTCACCAGAAGAAAATGAAAGTTTTGGAATGGTGGCATCCAGAGTCCAGACCTAAATCCAATAGAAAATCTGTGGGGTGACCTGAAGAGGGCTGTGCACAAGAGACACCCTCAGAATCTGATAGTTCTGGAGAGCTTTTGCAAGGAAGAGTAGGCAAATATTGCCAAGTCAAGATGTGCCCATGCTGCTAGACTTCTACCCAAGAAGACTGACTGTTGTAATTAAATCAAAAGGTGCCTCAACAAAGTATTAGTTTAAGGGTGTGCACACTTATGCAACCAGCTTATTGTATGTATATACACATGCATGTATGTATATCTATATATGTGTCTATAGCTATATATCTGTATATCTATATACATATATATATATATATGTACGTATATATGTATATATATATATATATATATATATATATATATATATATATATATATATATATAAATATATATTATACGTATACATACATGCATATAACTTTCCAAATCAACCCATGTTTTGGGTTTGAATGATCAAGTGTGTATTATTCATGGTGGTCTCAGATCACCCATAATAAGTGCCCATTTATCAGCAATCTCACTGACTTTCCTAATTTTACAAACAGTGGCACATAAAAAAAATGAAATTTGACTTTAATATACAGGTACAGTATGTTAAATGACAAAAATCCGTAATATAAAAAGTGATGCCTATTTTGGGGACAAAATACTTCAAGGTATAATGAAATACAGTTACCTAGACTGCATAAACATTTAAGAAAAATGAATAATCAACATACTGTACATCTATACAAATGTTTTATTACAGCCCTGCTGTTATCTTTAAGAGCGATAAAATCTACACCTTAAGATGTCATCCTCTATAAAGAGGAACTGCCATCCCTATGAATATGTTAAACATTTATGACAAGCATTAGTCACTGTTAAAATTACGGTTAGACTAATCCTCAGCTGAAGCTTAGTCATAGTTAATGTTGTTATTTAGGATTGCCTCATGCTGTGCGGATGTGAGAAGGAATGAGTGCTGGATTTATAGTGACATCATTTAGATAATGCATTACTTAAAGTAGAACTTTATGTCCTTAGCAGAAAAATATCCTTGATGTGCTCAAGCATTTGCAATAGATTATCATTAAATGATTAAGTTAGCTAAATTAGAAGTACTAGCAAATGTAGATGGAGTCATGATGACCTAAATATTGATTCTTATGGTTAGATGATGTCAGCTCAGTGGTTGATCTCATGGACTTGAGCTTGGCAAAACTCTTCTTTGTTACTCAGGTTTAAGTAAGAGATGGTCTGTAAAAAAAAAAAAAAAAACGCTTATCATTTTTCTTATCTCAATTTTCAAATAAGCCATGCTTTCAAAAATGAGGAGTACCTTTAAAATCGGATTTTGTACAAACACAGAAGACTTTCCAAAAGAATGTGCAAAGCTGTTTGAAAGCACATTTTCACTAGGTTAAGGCAAGCAGATGGATGCAAAGAAACTGCAGAAATGCCAAAAAGATGCAACGAATAGATCATGCACAATGGACTCTGAAAATCCTGTTATGTGAAGCTAGTTATAACACTTTATGATGCACACACTCACATACACACAAAAACACATACATACACATACACATGTATGTGAATGTGTTAGCTTACACATGCACACAGACACACATATATCTGTGTTTGTGGGCATGTGTGTATAGATATAGGTATAGATATAGATTTAGATATAGATATAGATATAGATATAGATATAGATATAGATATAGATGTGTCTGTGTGGATCTACCTGATAAAACTGATAAGCGAAAACACAGACGAGATCACCAACACCACAAAACCAAAAGTTCAAAACACGAAAGTTCAACTCCCAACAAACCACAACCCCGACAGTCAACAAAACAAAACAAATTCCTTTTCCGAAAAACACACACAACACAAGCACACCAAAAAACTTAGAAACCTACACTAAACCTTACATACACAACTATCTATGCACTAACCTTAATCCACACCCTAACCCTAAAGTCCATCACTTTCGAACATTTACCTTACCCGCATCCTAACTCTAAAGTCCATCACTAACGCACACTTACCTTATCCGCACCCTAACCCTAAAGTCCATCACTAACGCATACTTACACAGCTGCGCTCGTTTCGCATGTCGGTGTTTTCAGTGTCGGGATTTCGAACTGTTGATTATTTCCGTTGTCGGTCTTGCTGTTCTTGTTGTCGGTGTTTAGAGCTTTCATTGTTCTCAGGTAGATCCATCTGTGGGTGTGTTATTACAGCAGCAGTACAGAAGAATATACTAGGAAATGTGTGATTTATGTGTGTTATATATTATCTGCTAATTAGGTATGTGGACTGCTCCTAGACATTTTAAATATGATATAGATAAATGGCACAATAAAACAGTGTATATACAAAAAACATTAATTTCACTACAATGGGTGATAATATTACATACACACAAAATATAAGGTATTCACAAAACTACATGCAAACAACAGAAAATATGAAGAATGCATGCATTTGCGTAGAAGAAACTGCAAGATTGTAAGATGAAATTGCTGGAGTATAGCGTTGCATGTATCTTCTGCTCATATTTGTTTTTTTCCATTGCAATACAACACTGAAATCTCTTTCTCAACTTTACCTTAATTTGTAACAGATTTTGTTTATGTTTGACATGCACTGAAACTTTATTCTAGCTAATTGTTGTCACATTCCTACAGGGTGTCTCGCCCATTACTAAGAGAAAAGATTGTCTTCTTAAAGTTTGAATTTTCTGCTGTTCAGATCTCTGTGCATAGTGATGATTAGTTGTTAGTACTACAAGCACCAGTGGAGGACAGTGTTGTAGATGTAACAACTTAAAGGTAACTGTTTAACAACAAGGTGGCTCTAACTATAATACCATAGACAGCGATGTTTTAAGATATCTGACATACAATGAAGCAAAACATTTTATTTGCAGTTTTTGCAGTGTATGTGTGTTACAATTGCAATTTATCACCAGTAAGGGTAATCATCTGCAAACTAATGAGTGAGAATGTTAATACCAATAAGTCTTCTGACCCCTGATCTTAAAAAAAATCTGGAATTTTGTAGCACTTTTTTAACTGCTTCGGTAATTCATATAATGCAATATATTATACAAAAGCAGTATGAATAACATGGGTAAATTATATGGGTGTGATGCTGTTATTAGAAAATTCACACGCCCAACAAACCACAACCCCGACAGTCAACAAAACAAAACAAATTCCTTTTCCGAAAAACACACACAACACAAGCACACCAAAAAACTTAGAAACCTACACTAAACCTTACATACACAACTATCTATGCACTAACCTTAATCGAAACAGTAATGTCCAAAGAAAAAATATATATCATCATCTCTGTTAGTGAATGTATGAGATGTGATAAGAAATCACCACCCATTAGGCATCTGTTAGTTAAACAAACTTATAATTAATGCCATACAACAATAAATAAATACTTTTTATAATGTTATTTCAATAGCATATAATTGTAAATAACAAGTCGGACTCCAACGATGTGCCTAGAGAAGTAGGGTGGTCCTCTGTAATATATGTACAGATCATACCTCTCAAATTCTTAGAGCAAGAATTCTGGACAGAATCAAAAATAATGGCTGGACAATGTGCATTTCTGAAGGATATGAAGTCTGAAACTCCCACATCTACTATTATTTAGTGATTTCAATCCTCAATGGTTTACTGTTATAGTGAGTGGCTAGTAAACCACAAATTCTGTGAGAAACAGACAAAAAATGTGAGACTAAAATCTAGACATTATGTGAAATTGTGGACAGTTGAGATGTATGGTACAGGTAGACTATGTCTAACATACCTTCAGCTCCATGACAGAGTCATACTTGAATGCTATTGTGTGGACAGAGGCACCATGCAGGAGCTTGTAGACATATGCTGTCCTCATATGGAATTCCATGGAATATGTAGAATATCAATCCCTATGGGAAATAAAGTATGTATGACTAACTATCCTTGTTATGAGATCCTTCCACTGGCCAACAGGGAAGACACTGGCTGTATCACTGGCATCTGTCTCAGGAATACTACTCCATTTCCTTGATGGTATGCTATAGTATGTCGAGGAGCATATATAGTACCTAGAAGACAGAAACACTGCTATGTGTGTATTCTACAAAATAGCCCATTTCTCTGAGACTCTATGGGCCACAGATTGCACCCACATTGCCATAAAGGCCATGCCTTTTCCACATGGGCATCAGTAAGTCAACCAGAAGGCTTTCCATGCCATTAACTACCAGGTGATGTGTAACACACAGGGTATTATATATAATGTGTCTGTGAATTGAGATAATTCCTGTGATTCCCCACATCTGGCACACATCTGACCTACAACTACAATTTGTGTGAGGGGACTTTCCACAGGGCCATTTTACTGGCAATGCTAGTTATGTCCTGGAGCTATGGCTCATGACACCAGTAAGCAACCCACAGATATGGTAGAACTAGCATACAATTCTACATAGTTAAAGACCTGTAACATCTTAGAACAAGTGTTCAGATTTTTGAAAACTCATGTCCATGGTCAAGATTCCTCTGTTGGTGTGTTGCAGTATCCCACAGACATTTGTATCAAGACATTTGCTGTCTGTGCAATACTGTACAACATGGTGGTATGCAGACAGCTACAGCAGGGGATTATCACCTGTGAACCAGACAGACCAGAGCCAGAGGTGGAAGAGATGCTGAGTGAGGAACTGTCAGAGGAAATGGCCACAGAAGCAGGCCACATGAGGCAGAGGCAGGTATAATACAGTGCAGCACTGGTAAAGAGGCAGCATGTGGTCCACAACTTTGGGCACAACAAGACACAACAAAGATCAAAACTGATGCATGCAATACTACATCCAGGTTATGCTGTACTGTGCATTAACTGGCCATGCTGTGCATCAGACATATGACACAGCAGTGAGGGCAGGGTAGAGTTGTCATTATGTGCACAAGTGAGAAGGGACACAGAGATAAGGATCAGTAATGGGCACATTGGTGTTAGGAGGATTACAAATGCGGAAAGGAGTGAGTGATATAGCTGGGTGATTGGGTGATGAGTATACTGTGCATTGTGGAGGTGATGCTTCTTGAAGGGGCAGTACATGTCCAGATATAGTAGGTAGTTCCTCATTATGGTTTCCAGAGGACACAGTTTTTGTAGATGCTGCAGCACTGTGCATATGTGGTTGTGACAAGAGTTGTGTGATACAGGTCTATAGGATTTATTTCATGCCTTTGATGGTGTGGTGGGAAGGAGAAAACAGGTATGCTTTCATACTCTACTGAGTATTAAATGTGAATTCTCATAACTCTAAAACATGCTTATAATTTTTATATTTTCTCCCAGTTTAATTTCTTCAAATCTTTTGGGTTTCTAATAGCATGGCAGGAATGGAGCCCCATTCCTAAGTCAGGGTATAATTAAAGTTAGTCACCATCACCATTAACCTCCTTTCTCCCATTTGCTACATAGAGCCAGAGTGTTGTGTCAACTGCCCCATCTCTCCCTATTCAGTGCTACCATCTTGTCTTCTTTTGCACTCATGCCTGATTGTCGTAGGTCTTCTCTCACACAATCCATCCACCTCTTTGCTGGATATCCTGATTTCCTTTTGCCTTTTTCTTGTCTGTCGAAATATTCTTTACCAGATTGACTTCTGTTTGTTTGTTTTTTTTTGCACATATGCCTGAATCACTGTAATCAGTTCTCTTAGATTTTTTTTTGCAATTGGAGCTACTTTGACTTTTGCTCTTATGTCCTCATTTTTTCATCTGTCCCACACTGTGTACCCTACCACACTTTGTCTTTATCACCTCTAGCCTCCACAACTACTTTGTTCTTAGTGCCCAGGTTTCCATAGCATACAGTGGTACTGGTAGCACCACTGTTCTGTACACCTTATTTTTCGACTTCTTTGGCATTCGTCTATCATATACTGTACCTGACACCCTGTGCCATTTGACTGCAGCCCCTCTGATTCTAGCTTTGACCTCCTCAATCAGACTTCCCTTCTCCTCAACCACCTTTCCCAGATACTTGAAGCTATTAACCTGTTCCACTACTTTCCCTTCTGTCTCAAATCTCAGCCTCTTCTGAACTCCATCATTTGCTGCCATTACAACTATTTTATCTGTACTCAGTTTTATCCCATGTGCCTTCACTTTTGTGTTTCATTTCCCTATCCTTTGCTGAAGTTCTTGTTCAGTCTGCCTGTAATGCCATATCATCTGCATACAGCAACTTTGTTGATCTATCCCCTCCAACCTGTTTGTTAATGTAAGTTAATGAATTTAATATTGTTTCAAGCTTTGATGTTAGCCAAAAGTGCTCTTCACAGCACCCGCAATGTGCTCAGAATTGACTCTTTTTGCAATTCATACGGAGTTACATGTATTTGTAGCATACCTAAATATCACTATAGATTATTTTTATTAGACCCATTGCTCCAACTACTATTGGAACCGTCTGGGTATCTTTCTTCTACAATGCCCTCATTTCTGCCTGCAAATCTTGATATGTTATGAGTTTGTGTCTGTATGCGATACACTGTAATTGCTAGGTGTAGCAAATTCAGTGATCAATGCTGCTTTTGCCTTTTTTCCATGGACTATTATATCTGGTTATCTCGCATCTATTTTAAGTTGTTGGTAATGGGTGATTCCATGTGATGTACACATCAACATTCTTTATAATGCTTTGTGGTTCACATTTCCAACACTTTTCAGATACTTTTATATTGTAGTCTTTGCATAATCCCCATTACAACAAACTTGCCACATTATTGCACTTTTTAGTGTACAGGCTCTCTGCCAAGAGTGTATCACATGCAGCAACAAGGTGTGCAACTGTTTTCAATTGTTTTCAATTCTTCTTTACCGAACCTACATTTGTCTGTTTCTCCCACATGTTCAACGATCATTGTCAGCCAACATGTTCGTAATCCACTATCCTGTGCTGCCATTATTAACCTTTCAGTCCTTGATTTCAACTCACCTCTTCTTAACCATTCCAGCATCAAATCCTGATCAACATGAGGTTGTTCCAGGAGAAATCTATACCAGCTATTATATTAATGGCTTTTCCACATTTCATTCCTACTCATCTGATCCTTCTCTTTATATTCTTTTTTTTTTTTTTTTTTAGCATATTCAGTTTCTGTCAGTTTTTTGTCTTCTTCTGGCTTGAGTTACATTCCCGCTTGCCACCTGAATGCTTCTGCTAAACTCAGCACTTCCTCTCCTCATGTTTTAAAACTTTTACTATGTTTGGGTCTGATGAGATCAGCAGATATGTGATGTATGCAGTCCCATGACTTCAGATCTATACATGTAATCAAGTTCAAAGAAGCCCATACCTCCTTTAGAGCATAAAATATATCATCTTGGTATGCACTGATTTTTATATGTCCTTTGATAAGCTTGAAACATTTTTCTTGTTTTTCCTGTCCAACTGATCCAGCATCTTTTGGGGTTAGTCAATCTCACCAAAACTATAAATTAGAACAGGAAGAACACATTGGTTTATAGTTTGGACTTTATTCCTAGATGGCAAGGCTGTTTTCTATATTAGTTTTAGTCTTCTGAAGTATTCCTTACTGAGTTTTCTTTGCATTTGTTCACATATTATTGATGATCCATCATCATTTCTCAAATATGTATACACTCCTTCCTGCTCAGGTTCCTTTATATCACATTCCTGTCCTAGACTAATATTTTCTTTGTGCTGAAACTTTCCTGCTTTAAACATTGGTTTTGCACATTTGTCAAGACCAAATGTCATTCTTATATCAACTGAGAAAATTGTAACCATTTGCAGTTGTGCTTTCAACTCCTGAGATGATAAACTATGCAAGTCATCCACAAAAAGTAGATGAGAAATTCTTTATGCAACTTTGTTTTCTGGGAGCCAAATTGTAACCAATACCTAATATGTTAAGTAAACAGCTTACTGGGTTAAGGGCAAGGCAAAACAACAGTGGTGACAAAGAATCATCCCAGAATATCCCCCTTTGAATTTGTATCCCTGGGATAATAATTTGCTCTTTGTAAAGGCTCAATTGCAAAGTGGTTTGCCACTGTTTCATGGTTACTGTAATGTAATTGATCACTAGAGGATGCATGTTGTATATCTGTAAGCAATCCTTTACCCCTGAATGTGAGTTGCAGTCAAATGCTTTTTTGTAATTTATCTAAGCCAGACTTAGATTCTTCCCCTTTTACAATTCTCCATTTAATGCTTTAACAGCAAATGATCCTTAGTTCCATTTGACTTTCTTTAATTACCCTTATGTTCTATTGCCATGATTGATTTTTCTAAATGACTATAAACATTGTCTGCATCAGTTACAGTATCCTGTTGTTAACCATGCTGGTATCTGTTTAGAAAATACATATAAGCAGTATTTACTCAGGGCTAAATCTTTGTGTGAAGCATACCTCTCAACTGTCCAGATTTTTGCCTCATATTTTTGATCCATTCCTCATAAAATTTGTGGTTTTCTGGATTTTTGTGGCAAATCAATGAGGACTGAATTCACTAAATAATGACAGGCATTTGAGTCTCAGACTTCATATCCTTCATAAAATGCATGGTATCACACAACCTTTTATTCTGGCAACTTTCTAAGTTTATAAGAGCAATATTTAAAATTTGTCCCTATTTTTGGGGCTTTGCTCTCCTTCCCCATTATTTTTGGCTTTGTCCAGATTTTTTGTGCTAAGAGGTAGAGAGCTATGGTATAAAGAGGTAAATACTTTTGGTCAGAAGTTATATATTGCATCTGGGCCTGGGATTTTCCAGTTAGAAGCTTTTCTTAATTTTGTTTCAGTTTCTCAGTCCATTATTTCTTCCCCTTTCGTATCCTGTACATTTGAACTAATTGCTGCTGCTTTTAATTTTTCTATCCATTCAGATCTTTGTTATCCTCTACAGGGTCTTCATAAATATTTCTCCAAAATGTGTCTGTCTGTTTCTTAATTTTTTTAACTCTAAATTGGCCCTAGGTGCGAGTGTGTGAATGTGAGTGTGCCTTCTGTGGAAGGTTGGGTGCTGGGCTGGCAACTAGACACCATAAAACTCCTCTGCCAGTCATGAGCGGACAGATGTTCTGCTGTGGCGACCCCTAACCGGGAAAAGCCGAAAGAAGAAGAAGTGTTTCTATTCTTTTTGCTTTATTTCCCAGTTCTCTACAAAATGTTTTGGGTCATCAATGAATTGCTTATTTTGTAATTTCTTTTATATTTATCTGCATATCTAGTAAATGTTTTTCTACTTGTGCTGATATCTTTAATTTATTATTTGCAACAGTGTATGATAGATCCTGGTCTGTTATGATACTGTGCATTGCTTTTATCCCATCTAAGTATTTTTGTTAATCTGTCTCCTCTTACATATTCTTTTAACAGTGACACATGTTGTAATTCTTTTATAGTTTTCCCTATTTGATGCTTCCATGATGGCATTTTATTTCTTCACTTCCTTTCCCTTATTACTCTGTATTTTTATTGTAAGGCTTTTCTGTTATTAGTTTAGCTGCACAGTAATATATCCTACTTACTTCTGTCATATCACATGAATTTCTGTTAACAGTCTTGATTACTGTGTTCATCTGTTTTATCAGACTTCTAAAATTTTGGGTCTTACTTTCTGTAATCTATTTCTTTCATCTATCTTAATATGCCTATCCATCTCTGTTAGACCAAGCAACTCATCCCTTAAATCATTTTCTTGTAAACTGTAAACACATTCTTTGCTCTCTTTTGCCTGTGGGCATTCTACAGAAAGTTCTAGAACATCTTCCTGTGAAATATCCTCTTCAGCTGCATCCTGCGTCATCCATGGCTCCTTCATATGGGAACTCATTGTCTCATTACTCCACACATAGCCGGCCTTAGGCATAGGCCAACTAGGCGGCTGCCTAGGGCGCCACTCTAGCAGGGACACTTTTCCAGTATTTATTTGGTGTAGGTAGACCAGGATGGGGGCACCAGGTGGTGTGATAGGGGGCACTGTGGAGCCCTTTTGCCTAGGGCAGCAGCTGACCAAAGGTCGCTCCTGAGTTGAGACAGCTTCCTCAAGTAGTAAGTATTTTAGGGGGGTCCAATTGCAAGCTCTAATCTCTGCTTGAAAGTTAACTGGGTTAAAATTTTGTGTTCCGGGTGGTTCTGAAATTTACTTGATTGGGTATAGAGGTTTTTAGTCTAGTTATAAAGGTAAGAGTGGTCACTGATATCGTCGGGAAGTATGCCAGTTTTATAAGATTGGGGGTGGCTGTTAACCAGAATCCAGTCTAGAGTGTTTTTTTATTGCTAGGTTTGTGTGTTCTTGTAGGGTAGGTGATGGTTTGATAAAATCCATGAAGGGTTATGTGGGTAGTAGGATTATCAGAAGTACAGCATTTCCAGTCTATATTAAGATCACCAAGGAGTATGTTTTCTTGTGGGAAGTTTGAGGAGAGCCAGCAGAGGATGTTTTCAATGGAATTAATGTTGCAACTTGGGGGGATGTAAGAGCAGATAATATAAATGGATTTATTAGCATTAATTAGTAGCTTGGACATTAAGATATTGGCATTGCAAGGTGAGGGATGTGTAATACCTAGGCTGGTAAGTTGCAACTCAGATTTAAACAAAATTGCCACCCCACCACCTTTTTGTTTGGGCGGTCTAATCTAATTATGTTATAGCCTGGTGGGATAATATCATTATCCTTGGTGTTTGGTTTGAGCCAAGTTTCAGTTGGACATAGGTTGTCAAAGGAGTATAGGTCTAACAGGGCATGTAGTTGGCTAATTTTGTTATTTAAACTCCGGATGTTAAGGTGGGCTAGGCAAAGAGAGTTTTTGATAGAGGAGAGGATGCTGGAAGTGGCTAGATGGGAGGATTGGGAATCAGGGATGTTAGTGTAGGGGCCTGGGTTTGGATGAATGTCACCATGTAGTAGTAGGTACTGTTGAGGAATAAGTGACAGTTTCAGTAGGTTACCTAGAATAGGGTTAATTCTTTTGGTTTGGAAATACTTAAAGTGACTTATTCTATGAAACTGAGGACAAAGGTAGGCTGAAGAGGATGTGATGTTACTGTGGGAGTTTGAAATTAAAAGGGAGAGAGGGGTAGTTTGTTTTAAGGGGTGATGAAATTTAGTGAAGTGAAGGGACTCATAGCAAGTGAGCTTGTAGGATAGCAGCAGAGTGCCAAGAATTAATGATAAGAGGAGAAAGTTAGAGTGTGTATTTAAGCTTAGGGTGGCCCTAATGAAAGGAGTTTGGTAGAAGATCTAAGGAGAGTGATTTAGTGCTAAGTGAGATACAAGGAGACAGAGTGTGACCAGAGGACCAGTAAGGGGGTCGGTCTCTTTATTAAGAAGTAAGTATAAGAGTTAGGGGTAGGTCTAGCCAGAAGAAAGAATAAGATAAAAACTGGGTGTGGATTAAGTATATAATGAGGTTGAGTAAGGTATTGGATAATGTAGGGAGGGGATGTGGTTATTTGAAGTATAAGGGTAGATGCACTGGGGGTGGGTGAGAATTGGGGGTAGGGTAGGGAAGTGGAGTGAGCCAGCAGGGCGAACAGAGCAGGTAGAGCTATAAGGTGAGTACAGCAGAATAAAAAGTATCAGCTGTCTTTAGGGATTTGGCTTTAAAATGTAGAGATTAGGGAGAAACTAAGGGTGAAAAAAGTGTTATTTAAACAAACTAGGAGAAAAAGATTAGGACGGTGTTAGTGAAATGTCCAATTGTTTATGATGTACTTACATGTGGGGCATTCCTAGTGACCTATAAATAAATAAAAATAACTAAACAGTACCTCAGACACTATTTCTTTTATGTCTACAATGCCTTGTCAATAGGCTACTAGTAGCTGACATCTATAGCATTCTTCTGCCAGATCTGGTTTCAGTTTTATTGGACATTTTATCATTTTGTTATTTTTATTTCATACATTATTTATTGGATAGGAATGCTGTTCTAATGATTTGTACACTTTGACAATTCATATTGAATTGAATTTTAACATAAAATACTGTGGTAATTTACTTACATAATTACAAATATAAAAATAATGATGATTACAATGCTGTAATGAAACACAATAATCCTTAAGACTAGAGTTGAATGTACATAGTCTTGCAAAGCATTTACTAAACGGGACTGTGAATATCAGAGTTTTTTGATTAAGTTGCGAGACAATAACAACAGTAAATAAGTAATATATTAAGAGAATTATCTTAGTGGTAGCAAGATTTTAATAATGACAGATAGGAGATAGAACAGGCTTCCGGTTGATAAAAACAGGCAAAAACTTTGTGCTAATTTAAACACTGCTAAATAGGAAGTTTGGTAACAGTATTTTTACAGCCCCATTATTTGTCTGGTAGCTGGTGCAGAGGGCAAAAGCTCCCAGTTGCTAATGAGCTGCCTCTCCTGAGGCAAAGGTGCAGGGTTTGAATCTTTCTACCTTCATTCAGCATTTGAGCTGGCTTAGTGTCTAAGGGGGTCACCTCACAATTACAACGTACAGGGTTTGATTCTCACCTTTGGTAACTATCTGGTTATTGGTTAGGAGTTTAATAGTCTGCAGACTGCTTGGTTAGTGTTTGGATTGGGGTTGACATAATGGTTAAGGTGCATTGTTTGAGCCTCACCTTAGGAGGTAAGGCTTGGTTTAAAAAGGCCTTGTGGGATTGTTAGCCTAGTAATCATCTATGAACCCATTAAGGCTTTGAGCTGCTTTTGATAATCAGACATGCAGGTGCTGATCTCTTCCTGTTCAGTATGCCAACTGTGTGACTCTGAACAAGTCATTTGACTAGGCAGTGCTCCTGGGTCACCCTTGAAAAGGGACATTTGTGTCCAGCAGGCTTGCCTAATTAAGAAATATATAAAACAAACCACAATTGTGGTGGATAATGTGAGATAGTATTTAGTAATAGGAAATAATTTGGCGGAATATGGGGAAACCATATTATAGTTGTACTTACATTTTTGCTGAATCAAGATGCCTGTTAATTCATTTGGTAGGATATTCTCTGTAGTGAGTACAAGGTTTCAGAAAGCTCTCGTCTCCTGTTTAGGTTTGTTTTAGTTCTGTGAAGCATTCTGACATTGGTTGCCTATTTTTCTAGGTTATATTTGGAGAATGGGGAAGGGAATGATAGTTTTTGGGCAAGTTTGGACATTAATTCATAAATAGTAAAATAGAGAATGGGAATACAGCAGTTCTGTAGCTTGCAGGTTAGCAAGGAGTTGGTTAGCATTAAATAAGGATGTACAATGGTGTTCCCCTTGTCTGGCAAGGTTGATGAAATTACATATTTTGTAATCTGTCACAAAGGTGGGACAAGAGTAGTGGATCATGAATTTACCACTCTCTGAAGGCTAGAAGATTGCATTATGGTTTTCACTGTTAGGCAGCAAAATGGATATTTAATTCTACATATTCAGAATGCTCAGCTAGGCTTAAGCATTTGAAATCACCTTTAAGCTGGAATGCACTTTAAGAGTTTTCTCAGATGGTGCGCCTGTAGTTTGACCAAACTCCCTCACTCTAGGATGGGGGAGGTGGTGTAGATTCATCACTTGTATCAATCTGTGGCTGTCCCCCTCCCCGACCTCTAATCAAACCCAGGTCGCCTGTGGCTAAGATAGTGAATTATCTCTTTGCAGCATAGAGCTGGCCTAACCTATGCTTAGTTTTTTTTACATTGCTTTCATTATAATGTCAATGATATATAGAAAATGACAGAATGGGGTCTTACCATACACCAATATATTTGAATATGTCTACCTGGGCAGTGTGATTTCTTTGTTTATCCTTACAGATAAAGTTCAGCTGCTCTAGTTTCTGGTGTGAACCAAGAAGCATAGTCTTTTTTTTTTTTTTTGCAAGTTTAAACCTTACAGCATTACTGAATGGCAAACAAATCTTGATGGAATTCTTGGTACGTGCATTGATTTGTTGATCCAATATTACAGAGTAAGTTCATAGGCTTATATGCTATTACTTTGAAATTGACCACGTTGATTATTTGCAGCCTAACCAATGCACTTCTCATTATTTCCTACTATTTTCTGTAAGGGATTGAGGAGCCAGATCAGAAGTGAATTTATGAGGTGGGAGGTTGGTATAAAGGGGTGGGAGGTTGGTGTACAACAGAGCATGTATGTGTGCAACTTTAAGAAGCATTTCCAGATATAAGCACATTAATATAAATAGTGAGTGTGTGCAGGCATCAGTGCCATTTTGAAAGAACAGCCAGAGTGTTAATATGTATGAGTGTGGTAGTCAGTCTGTTTATAAGTATACTTAAGTTTAAGTTACAAAGCCTCAGTCCTGATGTGTTTGTGTGTAATAAAGCTGCTTGAATCAAACCCACAACTGCTAGTCTATTTTATCCTGACCGGACGAGCGACATGGTGTCAGAACCGGGATTCAGAGTACAACTTCTTCAAGCCATGAGGTGCAGAGATGATGGTGAAGGTATATTGAGCAGGTTGAGTAATACAGTGCTCAAACGATCAAAAAAGGCAAAAAAACGAACTTGAGGTAACCAAAATTTACACCAATGATTTATTTTGCAAAGAAAATGAAAATGAGCATTTGTAAGGCACAAAATGCATTATTAATTTAGCGAAGTGTTTGAAACCAAGCTATTTGATAAAACTATCAGAAATATTTATAGAGAAATATTTATAGAGACTCAGAATTACCTTCGATTTTTTATAACAAGCTTGTTTAAAGTAAAACGAGCAAAAGAAAAGTACAATGAGCATGATAAGAGATTAAATGGACATGGCAAGTACAATAAAAGGGCAAAATAAGCTGAAAGAGCAAGGGAAATGTATGCTTTTTAGTAAAAGACAATGTTTTGGGCATAAGCTACTATTTCACATTGACCAAAGCCATTCAAAGCATAACTAGAGTTGTTCAAAGTATCTCATAGTGTTCAAAGTGTTTGCAGAGTGTGTGCTTTATTATGGTGCAATTATTTCAAAGAGTTTGCTGTATACAAAGTACAGTTATTTTGCAAAGTGTAGTCAAAGTGCTGCCATTTCAAAAAAGTTTCTTGTGCTGTGTACATTTGTTTGCAGAGTGACGCCATTTCAAAGTGTTTTTACACCGTATAGAGTTATTTCACAAAGTACATTCATTTTGAAAGGGTGTTGTGCTGTATGCAGTTTATTTTGCAAAGTGCATTAATTTTGAAGTGTTTCTTACTCTGAGCTTCTTCTGCTGTGTGCAGTTTGTTTGCAAAGTACAGTCATTTCAAGTATTTCTTACACTGATAAGGAGTGATTTCGCAAAGTACCGTGATTTTAAAGTGTTCTTCTGCTACGAAGAATTATTTGGCAAAGTGCAGTTATTTTAAAGAGTTTGTTGTGCTACTGGGCATAATTTCAAGTTCTGGCATATATTTATGTGTGTATGTTTGTACATAATTCCAAGCACCTTGACTACTGTGTGTTGATATGGCAGACTCATTTCTCAGATCTGGTCCACTTGTGTTTGATCATAATATTGCAGATAATTGGAGAGTATTTGAGCAGGAATACAATATTTTCATAAAAGCAGCTTTTTTTGACAAATATACATGTGCAAGGACATTCATTTTGCTTAACATAGCTGGGCCAGAGCCATTAGGATAGAGCATTAATTTGTGTATGTTCCAGCAGTATATGCAGGAGAGGGGGAAAACTGACACATTGTTGTACCGGCTGACTCAAGAGAGGATCCTGAGTGCTTGAAACGTAAATTTAGAGAAACATGCAACCCCCAGACAAATGTTACATTAGAGAGGTACCTATTTTATACAAGAGACCAAAAGCCAGGTGAAACTTTTGCTGCTTATATCACTGACTTGAGAAATAAGGCTAAAATGTGCAGCTTTGGTGATTTGAAAGATGAGTTAATAAAGGTCAGGCTTATGTGGTGTTAATAGTGCTGCAGTGAGAAATATTTTGCTTTATGACAGTTATTTAATGTTGAGCAAAGCCATAGAGACTTGTCAAATCCATGAGCTCACAGAAAGACACACAAGTATGCTTGCAAGTGACAAGAGCTCAGTTTCAGCAGTCTCTAGAGCAAACGTAGGCAGCATGCAACACATGGCAAGCAGAAGCAGGAGTAAGCACATGGCAGCTGCTGCCCCTGTGGGCTCCCCTGGGGGATCCCATAACTTTCTAGCAAGTTCCAGGACTAGCTCAGCAAAACAGATGTGCTCAGTACAGTATAAGGGTGAGTCAGCAAAACCCAAGTCAACTCTTATTGTTAACTGTTGTAATCATGCTGCCATTCCTGAATCTAAAAGAGAGAAGTGCTTAGAATTTGGTCATCAATGCCACAAGTGTAAAAATGGAACCACTTTCAAAAGTTTTGTAAATCAATCAAGCCTCATTCAATTGTTAAGAAAGGTCACTCAAAAAAGCAAGTTGATCATGTAGAAAGCTGCAACCCTACTTTCTATGCAGATGGTGGTCGGTGAAAAGGTTAAAGCAGTAGATTTGTTGGCAAAGAACTAAGTGTTTTGTACTGTCCTGATCAATGGTAAACCCATGGAGCTCAAAGTAGACACTGGTTCAAAGTGTAATGTAATGTCAGCAGAAACATTTGCTAGAGCGAGAGCTGGTGAGCAACTTAATTTGACTAATTGTGCAAAGCTTGCTACTTATGGAGGTGAAAAGATTCAAACTGATGGCTCAGTGGTGCTTTCATGCTAGTCGTCTGGGAACAGTTATAGCTTGCAATTGTATGTAGTCAGAAGACCTGTGCAGTCATTATTAGGCCTTACAGACAGTTTGAAAATGAAACTACTTTCTTTTACCAAAGAAGTCCATCATGAAGCATATGTCCCAGTTCCAGCTTCAGTGATGCTATTTTCTCAGAGTATGCTGATGTTTTCAATGACAAGTTAGGCAAACTTCCAGTTGTGTAGCCCATGGAAGTAGACCCAGAGGTCAACCCAGTGGTCAGACCAGCGAGAAGACTTCCAATAGCTATGCAGGACAAGGTCAAGGTCCAGTTAGACAAGATGGTGCAACAAGGTATGATTTGTCCAGTCACAGAACCAACTGAGTGGGGGTCTTCCATGGTAGCCGCTCATAAGAAAAGTTCAGATGAAATCAGAATACACATTGACCCTAGAGACTTGAACAAGGCATTAAAGAGACCTCATCATCCTATGCATAAAGTCAAGGAGGTTGCCACCCTCATGCCAAATACCACTGTTTTTTCTGTCTAAGATGCAAAGAGTTTATTTTGGCAAGTAATGCTTGATCGGAAATCTTCACTACTGACTACATTCAGCACACCATTTGGTAGATACAGATTCCTCAGGATGCCTTTTGGAATAAATTCTGCCAGTGAAGACTTTCAGCATGCAATGGAGCAAATTTTTGGGGCTATCTGTGTGCTATAATAGTTGATGATTTACTGGTTGGAGGTAATGGTAAAGCAGAGCATGACAGAAACCGCAGGAAAGTTCTATACAGAGGTCATAAAGTGAACGTGAAACTTAATCCTCTGAAGTGTAAATTCAAACTACCAGAAGTTACATATGTAGGTAATATATTTACCAGTACAGGCTTATGACCAGACCCTCCCAAACAAGCAGCCATTCTTGAGATGCTGGCTCCAGTCAATGCCCAATCCCTACAGAGCTTCCTTGGCATGGTTAACTATTTGGGGAAATTTATATCACTGCATTTAAGAGAGCTGACATGCAAAAATGTTGCCTGGTCATAGTTAGAACAACATCAGAGAGCATTTGTTAACCTCAAACAGCAAATTGCTAACCAGCCTATATTGAGATACTATGATGTCCCCAAACCAGTAGTTCTTTCCTGTGATGCTTCAAAGTTTGGTCTGGGTGCAGTTATTCTTCAAGAAGGCAGACCTGTTGCCTATGCATCTAGAACTCTTACCCAAACTGAGATGCAGTATGCTCAAATTGAGACAGAACTTTTGGAAATTGTATTTGCATGTTCGAAGTTCCATGATTATATTTATGGCCCTGCTATCCAAGTCGAAACTGATCATCAACTTCTAGTCACTATTGTAAAGAAGCCTATGCATACTGTTCCAGTGAGACTACAAAGAATGATACTCAGATTACAAAAGTATCATTTAAAAATGGTCTACACAAAAGGCAAACATCTTTACCTGGCTGATACCTTATCCAGATCACCCAGAAATTCCACAGAACAGCTTGATGCAGAGAATTTTGACTTTGATATCATGGAAGTATGTAATTTTTCTACCACAAGACTTAATGAGCTAAGAGATCATACAAAGAATGATCCAATTTTGCAGAAGCTCAACTACTACATCAATGCTGGATAGCCATCAAAGCAATCTAGTGTACTGCCAGAAGTATAACCTTATTTTCCATACAGAGATGAGATGCTGGTGGAAGATGGTAACATTTTCAAAGGTCTAAAAGTTATTGCTTCTACTTCTTTACAACACGAATACATTCAGATTTTGCATTGTGGTCACCCAGGTTCCGAAGCTACCAAAAGAAGGATGAGAGGACTAGTATTTTGGCCTTCTCTGTCAAAAGACATTGATAAAGTGCTTTCATCTTGTTCAGTATGCAATAGTATTAGACCACATTTGAAAAAATAGCCATTTCAGCTAAGCCAGATTCCTGAGCTACTTTGGTCAACAGTTGCCACTGACATATTTGAGTGGAACAATCAGCATTACTTAGTTTTGATAGACCCTTATTTGAACTGGTTTGAGATCAATTTGCTACCTAACCTAACATCCAGTGCTGTTATTACTAAGATGAAATGTAATTTCTCAGTCAATGGTAGTCCACATAAAGTTATTTCTGACAATGGTACCCAGTTTACCAACCAACTGTTTCAGAAATTTGCAAAAAAGTGTGACTTTATCCATGTTACTAGTAGTCCTGAATACCCACAGTTGAACAGCCTTGCTGAACATGCAGTACAGAGAGTGCAAAGCAATTACTAGAGAAGTCAATACATGGTAATACCTATATCTTCTTGAATTTACTTAATCTCAGAAATATACCCCGTAACAACCTGCTTGGCTTGCTTGCTCAGCAACTTCAATCTAGGCAAACCAGGAGAACCTTACATATCAGTTCTAGTTTGTTGGTGCCTAATGCTAAAAACACCAGAGCAATCAAAGCCCAACTCTTTAAGAAGTGTTCCTTTCAGAAGTCCAGCTATGAACTTGAGTAGTAAATACTGCTCTAAGTTGGAGTTTTCAACTCCAGGCGGGATGCAAGGTTTAATCCTTACATTATTTTCACTTGTTCATTGTTATATGTATATAGTTTTGACATCCACAATATATTTTGTACACTCATTGTCACTACAAACAAAATTGAATCCTATACAAAATCCCATAAGAGATTTAATAAATACAGCTATATTTAAAGGTACACCTAAAAGAGGAGATGTAACATTATTTATCTTGTTATTTGTTATTTCGATCATAAGATTCTTGAGTTTTAAAAATGCCAAATGACATCTTTAAAAGGAATTTCTTTAAACATTAATGGATTGAATAATCCGTGTAAAAGGGCAAGCCTAATAAGATACATTAATCTACACAAGGCCAATCTAGTCTTCCTGCAAGAAACCCATCTCTTGAAAAAGATATTGATAAACTAGCCACTAATAAGTATACAGTATTGGTTAGTTCAGAGCACACTCAGAAAAAAGAGGAGTGGCTATTTTATGGAATAAAAGTATGCCCATTCCTAAAACCATTAAGTCTTATCAGGATGACAAAGGAATGTTTTGTATGGTTACAATACAAATTAATGGGAAGACTTACACTTTAATTAATGTATATTGGATACCTGGAATTGGTATTAATACAGTGAAACATCATATTGATAAGATCATATCATTCTCTATAGGGATATTATTTTAGCTGGTGATTTTAATTGTATACTACATGAAAGTGATACTACCACTATAAAGAAAAGAAGAATTACATCTAATGCAAAACATTTAAATGATTTTGCTAATTCTTATCATTTGAATGATATTAATAATCAGATAGAGTCAAAATCATTACCATACACCTTTTTTCTAACAGATACAAAACTTATTCAAAAATAGATAGGGTCTTTATTTCTAACCAGATGGTAACAGATTTAATTAATTCCAAAATCATTTCATGTCCTATATCTGATCATAACTCAATTGTTTTTGAATTCATGATAAAAATACTCATAATGTTCAGATCAAAAGGATACCAGCATACTTAACTCAGCTAAAAGACTATAAAGAATATATACTTTCAGAAGTACAACATTTTCTAGACATAAATAATACTCCTGAAGTCTCCATTGTCTATGTTTGGGATGCCTTAAAATCATATCTATATGGACAAAGTATCAGATGGTATAATAACAAAAGGAAATCTTGGGATAAGGAATTGTTAGATATTCAAAGTAAACTGGACTCTTATAAACATAATAATAAAGAAAATATTATGGACAAGAAAGTTATTGAAGAAATAAACAAACTAAATGAGAAATACAAAGAAATTCTAACTCATAAAGTTAAAATAACTTTAGAGAAATACAAGTTTTTGTCTTATTCAATAAGCCCCAAATACTTACATAGACTCAAAAATAAAACTAATAGATTGAATAAACAAAACCATATCAAATAAATCTTTTCTCTAAGGAAAAGAAGAATGTTTCTAGTATACCAGAAATACTGGACGAATTTAGAAATCACTTTCACAAGATTAACCATAACAACATTAACATGGAACCTAAAGATAAAATAAAGGAGTTTATAACCACAAACATGAATAAAAAGCAATAAACAACAGATTAAACTATTGGACAAGAGTATTTCATATACAGAAGTTATTACACAAATAAATAAGCTTAAATCAAACAAAGCACCAGGTAATGATGGTATTATACCAGAGATATATAAAATCCTTTCTAAAACTACATATTCATTAATACATAAGGTTTTTATTCTGGCCCAAACTGAGTTAATAACCCCCCCCCATCTTGGCAATATACATTTATTTCACCAATTTTAAAACCTAATAAAGATCCAACTAGATGTTCTTCACATCGACCCATCTCATTACTTAATGTTGATTATAAAATGTTTATGAGTATTTTTGCTGATAGATTGAAGACAATTATCCCGGCATTATAGACATAGATCAGACGGGCTTCATTGTAAATAGAAATACTTTTGATAATATAAGAAGAACTTTAACATTAATTGATTTTGCAAATAGGAAAAGAAAGATTTAACACTTATTAGTCTTGATATAGGTTCAGCATTTGATTCAGTAAGTTGGGACTATCTGTTTACCTTACTGAAATGCACAAATTTCTCTGATGCATTTGTAAATTTAATTGAGCATTTATACAAAGGAACGCTGGCTTATATTAAGGTAGGAACATATGTTTCACAAAAAATACCCATTCTTAAGGGTACAAAGCAAGGATGTCCACTTTCTCCACTATTATTCACTTTAGTAATGGAGCCTTGGGCTAATTTGATTAGAAACAGTACTGACATAGAGGGTTTTGAAATAGAAGAAAATACAACATCAAAAATTCAACTTTTTGCAGATGATGTTCTAATTACATCAGCAGGATCTAATTCTTCTATGCAGTCTTTATTTGATAAAATGATGAATTTTAAAAGTATTTCTGGTTTAATATTCAATGAAGAAAAACTAAAATACTACCTATATATACACGAAAAATACTCTCATTAGTGATTTTACTAAATATGTACCCAACTCAGGTCAGATAACTTATTTAGGTATAATACTATCTAAAGATATTAAATCTATTATATATAATAACTATAATACCTGTTTTCTTAATATACAAAATCTTTTAATACCTGGAGTAATATGTTTTTTCTATGGAGGAGAGACTTACAATTATTAAAATGATAATATTCCCCAAGATTTTATACTTAATACAATCAATAATACTTTCACCTACAAAAATAACTATCAAGAAACTGAATACACTAATGTTAAATTTCTTATGGGCACCTAATAGACCTAGGATTGCATTAAAGAAACATACTAATAGCTGGTCTCAAGGGGTATTTCTTTTCCAGACTTTAATTTATATATTATCTCTTCTATTATAAAAGTTATTACTTTATTAATAGATCGGTCATATGTCATAAAATGGAAAGATTATTGGGAGCTAATTAGTATGCACTTCATGAAAATCTCCTTAACACATAAAAATATGATTATAAATAACTCCATGTTGTGGTTGCTAAAGGAATTTTGTACTTCACCTATTACACCTAAACATATGGTCTGTTACCCATTAAATATTATTATTAGTTATCGTAACTTTATATTCATGCACCCTAAGTATAGGGAATGGAATTTTATTGTATTCCTATAATTTATACTCAGGGTATGCTTATGTCATCTACTTCTGAAGGAGCTCATTTAGCTATAGATAATAATCTAAAGTACTGGTATCAGCTGATATCTGATAATAAAGTTAAAAATCTAGATTTCTTAAAACAAGAATTTGATCTAAGAGAAACTTGCTGGTTAGAGGTTCAGATCTTTAGACAACATCTCATTGATAGAATAGATCTAATGTCTATAACAGTTAAAGAATCTATTCCAAAACTGATTGATTACTTGATAATAAATTTACAGCATAAAGTTTCTGATAAAGGTAAACTTTCATATATACATAAAATTATCAGACAAGAAACTTTTTACAATGTAGATTCATACTGGAATTATTTCACCTCTATTAATGGGGACCCACCAACTCAACAAGATAAACAATATATATTGGAATCTGCTTATAGAACTACATCTTCCATTGTCTGGAGACTTTATACATGGAAATTTTTACATAGATCTTTTTATACACCTTTGATGATGAATAAAATTAATAATAAAGATAATCTATGTAAGAGATGTAATGTAGAAATTAATGCTGACTGGGCTCATATGTTTTATGACTGTATGAAGTTGAAAGAATACTGGAAGTCAATTAATGAATTTTTGCAGGCTCTTTTACAGATAATTTCATTATTTCTAAGTCTCTTATATTATTCAACACACCTGTACCTCAATGTGGATTAAGCTTCCCTTGTTATGGTCTATCCTAGCAGTGGCTAGGAAAATAATAACTAGAAATTGGATTTCAGATACACCTCCTTCGTTCAATGAATTTAAAAATGTTATGAATATAATGTGTCATATGGAAATAAGCACAATTAGAATGAGAACAACTAGAAAAACATCACATTTTATTGTATGGGATAATTTACAAAATTTGTTAAAAAATTCTAATTTCAATAGCACAGTATTTTAGTTTAATTAATTGATCTGATTATAGTGGATGTCTTTGTAAATACTTTAGTTGTTTTGTTGAATATTATAATAATACCTATTTTTAATTATTTGTATAAAATTGTTATGATATTTCTCTTATATGTTAAAACAATAAACTTGTTTTGAAAAAAAAAAGAAGTCCAGCTATGATAAAAATGAACAGATTTCTTCATCTGCTAAAAGAAGGAGAGATAGTGAGGAGGCAAACGGTGAAAGGCTTTGGTTGAATTGGTCAAGTGAGAGGCATATGTGCTGAGCCAAGATTCTACTTAGTGGAATCTGAGGGTATAGAATACAAGAGAAACTGCAGACATCTTCTTCCTGTGTCTGAAACAATATCACATCATTGCACCTGTGATACAGACTCTAGATCTCAGAGCAACCCTGACAATGTTCATACAGAACATGTCTCAGTATCCATTCCTCTTCCTGATGATGTCCCAGATGTCCCCATAATTGAACATTCCTTGAAGACAGTCCCCGTTGCTAGATCCAATTCTGATTTTTATGTTACACGATCATGCCGTATTTCTAGACCTAGTGTAAAATACACAGCAAGCTGGACATGATTGCTTTATATGTTTCTAATTTTGTATAATTGTATGTCAAAAGATAATTTCTGTGTAATTGCATGTCATTGAATACTGTTATTTGGTATATAATCTATTTCTCAAAGAAGGAGGATGTAGAACAGAGTGTGTGTGTGTGTGTGTGTGTGTGTGTAACTTTAAGAAGCATTTCCAGATGTAGACACGTGCATACTGCATATAAATAGTGAGCACGTGTGGGCAGCAGTGCCATTTTGAGAGAACAGCCAGAGTGTTAACATATATGAGTGCAGTAGTCAGTCTGTTTATAAGTTTATTTAAGTTTAAGTTACAAAGCTTAAGTCTAGAAGCGTTTGTGTGTAATAAAGCTTCTTGGACCAAACCCACAACTATTTGTCTGTTTCATCCTGTCCTGACAAACGACAGTTGGTATAATGGTTAGGGTGTTTACCTTACAGAAACAAGATGCAGGGTTTGATTCTTACATGGGGTAATTGGCTTGGCTTAAAACGGTCCACAAGGGCAGTTAGCCTAGTACTAATCTATGAACCTATGGCTCCCATCAGCTTCACTAGGTTGTGTTTGAAGAGGGCTATGTGGCTATTATGTTTAATATAAAAGGGAAGTTTGCATAAGAGGAGAAAATTTTTATCAGAGTGGTCTTTATCCCATCAGAAGGTTTTGTTTAGGTTGGGGAGGAGGGCTTGATCTCTTAAAAAGGTATTTTTGGCATTATAGGATTTGTGAACATTTTGAAGGTCACACAGGTCATTTGAGGCCTTATAGTCCAGGCAAAGGTCACCCAACAGAAGTCACAATAAGATGGAAAAATTTTATTTTGTGTAACTTACAACATTCAATGTTTCAGTGTGTTATTTAGGCTCTGGATCACACAAGAGATCTTTACAAGCCTAATTCCATAAGGATAAGCTCATACAACCCTGTAGCCAAACTCTCTATCTATCTATCTATCTATCTATCTATCTATCTATCTATCTATCTATCTATCTATCTATCTATCTACCTATCTATCGATATTTTAAATTGACTCAAAATCTTTGCCTATTTACTGAGAGGTTGTACCATCATCTACCTGCCCTTCTCTGGAAAACATTATGACACTTTGAATTTAATGTCCTTTCAAGGTTCACTAACAACTGATTATTTCTTGTGTTTTTGACATGATTCTAAAAACTAACCCATAAGACAAGATGAATGTCCTAATTATGCAAGCAATAATAATCCAAATAATAAATCCCAAGAAAAATGGTACAGGCGCCAAGCAAGGATGGTAGTCCAATGGAGCTTTATTAAAAGTTAAATATCACAAGCGCTTTTACCCTGACTCAATTGCAGGGCTTTTTCAAGTGTATAAACAACCAGTACATTTTTACCCTCATTTAAATACCCCCATTCATAAAAAAGGCGCCAAAATTGTTTCAAATATTTAAAGTGAGACACTCACTTCATTGTTTAAATCTTTAAACCCTTTGAGTTACACAATTTTCACTGTGCACTCCACAAACCTCCAAAAAAGTATAAATATATGTAATTAAATACTTTTATACGTGTATATAGAAATGACATTAAGAAACCTTATATAAATTTTATAACAATGTTGTAAAAATATTGCAAAAATAATGTAAAAGTATTGTACAACAAAACATACTTATTTCATAGCTTCTCCGCTCTTTTTAATTAAGTAAGGTTTAATGGAAATGTGGTCGTTCAATCCCGGGGGCTGGGTTGCATTTAATTTTAGTTGCCAGTAGGTCTCCCTGCAACTTAACCAATTCTCCCAGTCTTCCCCCTAGGGTCTATACGTACTTATTCAAGAATTCCAAATAAAAAACCTACATGTTTGGGTTCTGTTTGTAAGTGCCTACACAATGCATTGTTCAAGTTCCCCTTTCTAATACGATAAAGGTGCTCATAAATACGTTTGTTGAGTGCCCTCTCTGATTTCCCTACGTAAAAACTGGAGCAGTCTTTACATATAGCCAAATATACTATACCTCTGGTAACACAGTTACCCTTCCTAAAGTAAATCTTACTGTTCTCATAGTTATTTAGGGTAACATATGCATCCTCTATTATATATCCAATTGGTATTCTTGACATATCAAAGTGACTTTTGTTAACATTTTGTCTGTACTGACATATGGTGAAAGACTGAGAAAGGTGACTAGCTTGTTAAATATTACAACTGGCAGAACTGTGTTGAAAACAAACAACATTTCTACGTGTCTTTGTAATGAAATATCATTTGCTAAGGATGGCTATCATTTAAGTCATGTAGAAAAACAGAATTTTTACTTACAAATTAGAAAACAAATAGTTAAGGGTGTTTAGAAGTAGAACTTATTAGTCTCTAGAAAGTTTGGTGAATGACAAGTGAAGTGTTGCCATGGAATGCAAGGATCCTCAATAAGGAAATGATGGAGTTGAATTCAGTTTTGGAGAAAAATTTATTCACATTGCAGTAATCATTGAAACCTAGTTTAATAATAGAAATAATCATTTAAAAATTAGAGTATATATATCTGACTATGATCGCTATAAGGGTAGAAATGGAGAAGGAGCCTCTATTATGAAAGTGATAAATGCAAGTCAGTGTTCCATTTAAATAGCAAAGCATCAGTGATAACCTCAGTTATAATATAGGCTATATACTCCAGTATAAAATAGTATTTTCTATAGAATTCATTCACTCTCAAATTATAAATTGGATAACTTTATCAATGAGCTTATGAAAAGTGCTAAGGAAGGAAATTTGCTAGACAGAATTCTAAATGCTCTTCCAATTTGTTGGGATTCTGTGAATGATGAGAGTAAGGTAGACGGGACAGTACTTTCAGTTGTACAAACCATGGCTGTGAGACAGTATGTTTGGTTCATCATTAGGCAGAACAGTTTTCCGGATGCAGTGATGTCTATAGAGGGAATTTCTGTAAAGGGCATTACAGCAGGGCCCTGCTTAGGAGATTCTGACCATATAACATTTTTTGTTTCAGGATTGGCTTGTTACTTGAAAATACCAAGTTACATCAATGTGAATAGGAAAATTATTATAGCACAAATTAAAAGCTATAAATTCTGACCTGAAAAAATATAATTGAGAAAACCCATTTAAGGGCAATTTAGCTAGTACAAACTGGGAAGCGGCCTAAAAAAAGATAAAAATTATTGAAGACAAATGTGTGTCTTATGGAAAAGGACTAATTTGTAGAAGGTCTTTTAAATGGTGGAATAAGACCTTGATTAAGGTGTCAAAACTTAGAAGAAAATGGAAATTAATGTGAAAAGATCCCTCAAACAAAACTGTAATCAAATAAAAAGGTTATAATAAAAAAATCAAGCCTGTCATTGGGAAAGTGGAAAGAAAGTACAAGCATAGACTGTTAATATTTATAAGAGGTAATAAGAAGCCCTTTTGTAAGCACATAATGGAGTGCATGGCAGTGTAAGAAGGGATTCACAAAACCAGTAAGTGAAAAATAAGAATTATTGTTAATGACTAGGTGCAAGTAGCAGAAGTAGTCATTAGTTGCTTCTCTCAAATGTATGATTAAATAGAAGAGGATACAGTGGGATTTTCTTTTAAAAAATGATGTTAGTAAAGTAACCAATAAAAGTTAAAGAATTATTACAACAATAAGTATATCAACAGAATCAAGGAATGCTGAAGTATTATTACCAATCTTTTTAAGTATTATATGCCCGATGCCAGTTTATAGCATAGGGTTTTGTGGGTACAACATCATTGATATTATTAGATTAGAAAAACTGCATAAATGTTATACAGGAAAGCTTTAGGATGTTTGGAGATTGAATTATGAATTAAGGTTAAGGTATTTAAATCTTTACTTCACCTGTTATTTGGATTATAAAAAAAAAACAAAGACCGTAAATTAAGTAGCAAATCCCAAGAAAAACGGTCCAGGCACCAAGCAAGGATGGTAGTTCAATGGAGCTTTATTAAAAGTTAAATATCACAAGCGCTTTCACCCTGACTCAGTTGCAGGGCTTTTTCAAGTGTATAAACAACCAGTACATTTTTACCCTCATTTAAATACCCCCATTCATAAAAAAGGCGCCAAAATTGTTTCAAATATTTAAAGTGAAACACTCACTTCATTGTTTAAATCTTTAAACCCTTTGAGTTACACAATTTTCACTGTTCACTCCACAAACCACCAAAAAGGTATGAATATATGTAATTAAATACTTTTATACATGTGTATATAGAAATGACATTAAGAAACCTTATATACATTTTATAACAATGTTGTAAAAATATTGTAAAAATAATGTAAAAGTATTGTACAACAAAACATACTTATTTCATAGCTTCTCCACTCTTTTAACAGTCTTTACATACAGCCAAATATACTATACCTCTGGTAACACAGTTACCCTTCCTAAAGTAAATCTTACTGTTCTCATAGTTATTTAGGGTAACATATGCATCCTCTATTATATATTTACAGTATCCACACCTACCACATTTTCTTGTCCCCTGATCCTCATGACTTATATCCTGGTAGTTGTCCCTTTCAAATAACTTTTTTAAGTTTGTTCCAGCTTTAAAAACAAAATTGGGGCTCTTACCCACCTTGTGTACAATGTCCTTATTGTGTTTCAACATTTTTCAATTCCTCCCAACTAAATCCTTAACTTCTTCCGATACACTACTGTGTTGTAACACTAAAGCCCTTTTAAAAGCTTGTTCACCAGTAGGCACATTCACATTCACATTCACATTCTCCAGTGGTTTACCCAAAATAGGGTGGTACTTTACACCCCATCCCTCTAATACATCACCAGCAACCTCCTTTATTAAATTCTCCAGATAACCCTTAAATGAAAGAGGCCATAAATAAATTAAATTTCTAATAAGAAATCACTTCTTTCTGAGGTCATTCTGGCCGCTCTGACCATCTTACCTTTAACAATGCTTCTTTTTTGTTTCCAGGGGAGGTCACTAATATTAGGAAGGTAAGAGATACTAAAGGTGTTTTTCCGATGAATCCTAGACTTCAAGCCCACACTAATCTTGTCTAACCTTACATCCAAATAATCAATTCCATATTTGTCAACCTTGTATGTAAATTTTAAAAAGTCAGTAGCTGAGTTCAAAAATTCAAGAAATTCAATAATAGAAGTAGCAGGCCCTTCCCGGATTATAAATAAATCATCCAGAAAGCGTTGATACAATTTTATGTTGTTCCAAAACCCAGAAGTAAATACATACTGTAGTTCCCATTTTAAGAGTACTAGGTTGGCATATATGGAGGCACAAGCCACCCCCATAGCTGCCCTCTAACCTGTTTGAATGTTTCTCCCTCAAAGTATACAAAGTTGTTTTCCAATACCATCCTCATAAGTTCTACTAGTATATCAATATCAAAACTCAAAGTAGACCATTTTTCATTCAAAAGTGACCAAAAGAAATCTAAACCCTCCTCCACAGGTATACAAGTAAACAAGTCGACCACATCAATGGTCAAAAAATACACCTCACCCTCATATGGTTGCAAAGTTAAACTTCATAAAAAATCCCATGAGTCCTTTAACAGGTGCTCATGTTCATCAGTAATATGTTTAAGGGTAAGATCTAAGAAAGTCCCTACTGAATATGTCTTTGACCCCTCACCTGAAACTATTGGCCTGTATGGTGGGTCAGTGGTGCTCTTATGTATCTTGGGAATGCCAAAGAAAGAAGCTGACCTTGGTTTTTTAATTGTCAGTGTGGCCCCAAGCTTTTCATCAAGCCTATTTTCCAATATTAGTTCTTCAATTGCTAAATCTATTTTCCTATATGAAATGTTTATTTCATTAATGGACACTGGTGTATATACATTAGTGCCATTCAAAATTCCCAAGATTTTTCTAGAATAATCAAATGTGTTAACCAAAACCATACCTCCCCCCTTATCAGGCTTCATAATGCGGATTTCCCTGTCCGCCACTAACTCATCCAGAGTTTGTTTTTCTTCCTCGGTCAAGTTCATTTTAAAAACACATTTCCTCCTAATATTTTTATCAACACTCAATGTGTATATATCAGATGCACAGACTTCCTCAAATACCTGCAGAGCCGGATGAAGAGGAGGGTTAAATGTACTTGCCTTTCTAAATTGTACTGTGTCATTTGCATCTGACTGATCAAAAATAAGTGCAAAATTCAATATTCTTATAAATAAATTTAACTCAATAAGAGTATCACAGACGTTGAACCTTACTGATGGCACAAACTTGAAACCTTTTTCAAAGAGGTGAAAGTGTTCTATTTTAATTTCAATTCCACTCAAATTAAAGATTTTGAAACCATTATAGGAATGTGCCACATTGTCGAAATCCACAACTATACCCTCCCTTTCCTTTCTGTCTTCACCTGGTTCTTTCCTTTCCCCTTCCCCCCAGAAAAATCCTGTTCATTAACCTCTCCTTCTTCTCCCCCTAAGTCAATGGACCCAAGCAAGTCCTGGTCTTCTTCCACATTTAGGGGATTTGGTATGGTCAAAACAAGGGTTGTAGGGTTGGCATCCAATACATCAGCCAATACCTGTCCATTAATCCTGTCAGTGTTCACATTTCCATTGTTACTCTGAATTAAATCCACAGTTTCTGTGGAATCAGACAATTTGTAAGCTGTATTTTTAAAATCTTTCCTTTAAATATATAAGCCCTATTTTTGCTGTATTGCTTAAGGTCCCTAACCAACTTTATTTGCTTCCTTACATAAACTTCTTCACACTTCCTTTCAATACGAAAGAAGCAGTGCTCATAACTTTCTTTGTTAAAGTCAAATAATAAATCATTCTTAATGGCTTCATCTAATTTCTCTGCATCTTTGATATGGATTCCTATAACAAGAACGAAAGTTCACTATTTTGAACTTGTAATAGGAAGTCTCACTTTTGCAAAAGTTCACTTTAACGAAAGTGAACTTTTGCGTAAGTGCACTTCATCGAAAACATGGCAGCACAGTGGAGGACATAAAAAACAAGCTATGTCCTCCACTATGGTGCAATAGTCACAGACCTTAGGGTTAGGGCATGGGTTAGGACAAGGGAATAGTTAGTTAAGCTATCCCCTTACCCTAACCCATGCCCTAACCCTAAGGTTTGTGACTATCACACCATAGTGGAGGATATTGCTATGTCCTTCACTGCGCTGCAGTCGTCACGGACCTTAGGGTTAGGGCACGGGTGATGGTAAGGGGATAGCCCGTAGGACTATCCCCTTACCATGACCCATGCCCTAACCCTAAGGTCCGTGAGTACTACACAGAAGTTCAGTACAACACCCGTTCGTTGTACTGAACTTTGCGTAAGTGCACTTTCGATTAAGTGCACTTTTACTGCAGTGAGCATTCCATGCACTATTTTGAATTAGTAAAAATTTGATCTAGTATATGGAACCCATATATATATATATATATATATATATATATATATATATATATATATATATATATATATATATATTATTTATTTATATTTATTTACATTTGTTGACCGGGAGTGACCATTTTCAGCCGAGGCCTGGGGAGAAAAGCTCCACAGTTAAAATAAACAGACAGTAGTTACATTGGATTACATAGTGATTAACAATTTAACATAGCAATTACTTACAACATATTTACAGATGAAGAACATAGTACATCAGTAGACAACTAGAATCTTTATCTGTGAAGTACATAACAGACATTAACAAATGTTACAATAAGAAGTTCCTGCTGTATAATAAGTACTAGGCTTATGAGCATCTGAGCTTGCTATAATCAAGGTAGTTAGTGGGGTGGAAAAAAAGGTAGTGGTTGGATGGGGTGGGTGATATTAGAGTGGGAGTTGCAAGGGCATAGCCAGCATGTTTTTAGGTGCGGTTTTGGTAAAGTTTTGAAGTGGGTGCATGATGGTATGGAGGTAATTGTGGGTGGGAGGGAGTTCCATAATTTGACTATGGCACAAGAGAATAGTGCTTCACCAGCAGAGTTATTGGCTTTAGTGATCTGCAAGTGATTTTTGTTGCTGTATCTTAGTGGTCTGGTGGTGCGATAGGGTTGGAGTAGATTCTGGAGGGATGGGACATTTAGTGGATGGTTTACTAGTTTGTGGGCGAGTGATAGTTGATACCATTGAAGGAGGTGAGGGAGTTCAAGGCAGTCCAGTTCAGCAAGTGAAAGACAGTGGTGACTACGGTAGGATGCCCCTGTGGCGAATTTGGCGATTTTGTTGTAGCAGGTCTCTAGCTTGTTTAGATCACATTGCCTTAGGTTGGTATATATTGGAGAGATAAATATTTATTTATTTATTTATATTTATATATGATCTTTAGCATGGAGTCCCCAATGACTAGAATATGAGCATTACATGAACTACTCTTTGGAAGAAAAACTGTTATTGTTTTACTACCATGGTTTCCTTTCTGGCTACATTTTCTCATACCACCTCCACATCTACTCCAGTGCTTCATTTCGAGTATTGTTTAATACTGTCACCCCCACCAAGTGCCCGTCACTGCTTGTTTTTTACTGTTTTTTTCTTTTGTGTTAACGACATTATCATGGTTCAGCTCAGTCCAGTTATGTTACTTTTTGATTCCTATTTGAGCTACTAGTTCATTTTCACTTGGTTCTGCAGTAATGCCGTCTTAAGCCCTGACATTACCACTGCCTTCATTATTAGACAGGAGCATTTGATTACCTGCCATTCATTCACCACCTTTGTTCTCCATGAAGTATAATTTCTGTTTATGTAACATAATCTTTTCTGCACTTTTAAGTCTTGATTGCCTCAAATAACTTCCTTAAATACAAGAATTTCTTACATATTGTAATTGAATAAGGCAATAAAGAAGTATCATTTGTAGATGTCACAGTTTCTGCAATATTTAAAAAAATGTCTAATAAATCATCAATACAATATCTGTCAGATTAATCCATGATATTACTAATACATGCAAGAAAAGAGAAAATAAATCCCCAGTAATGTAAATAGCAATTATTTTTCCTAACTACCCCTTCCTCTTGTTCTTCACATTCCACTTGTCACGATTGATATACACAGCCACACAAAGCACCTATTTGCTCTTTGTTTTGAGGAAGACACAAGACATCCACTCTTCTCATGTCCACTCAATTTGAAAGCAGCTCAAACCCCCTTCTGGTGTTCTTATTGATGATAGTTTTTGATAAGAGGCTGGCCTCCATACTTAGTGTGTGCCTTTATCTCTGTCATTTAGATTTAGTGTGTTGTAGAAGTAAATGGCTGTCAGTAAGCATTAAACAGCTTGCATGCTACCTTGGGGGACCTACTGCTAACAAGCTGGCAACTAATAGTGTAAGGGCAAACTGTGGTCTCATGATTTCCAGAATCTGTTATACAGTGCTGAGCTCTGTACTATACTAATCAGGCTGAATTTTTGTATGAGGAGAACTGCCCACCTAGCAGTAGCCTGACAAATATATTAATAGGGGAGATACTTATGAGTTTAACCTTGCACTTAGCAGGGAGTTTCTAATAACTCAGGATTTATAGAGAGGGATAATAATGTTATACAATTTATAGAGCTGCATCTTTTACGCTGGACCCAGCTTGACACAACAATGTTTACCCTTTGCTGCCATACCTTGATGGGAAGACTGGAATTGACACACAAAAAGAGAGGGGGAAAGCACAGCTTGGTGCAGTAGGGTGTTTCTCTTAACAGCTGTAAGGTGAAGGTTTGCTGCAAGATGTATCCTGGCTATACTATGGTAAAGATAGAAACGCTGTGTGATTTAGAATGGAGGCCAAAATAAGGATGTATGGGGGGATATTTTAGTGACCACTCAAAAACCTGTAATTGTGGAATGCACAGTGTGCTCTGTCATCAAAAGCTACTCACCTATGAACAGCCCGGCCAAATATGGCACACTGCAATACAAAGCTGTGTAAAAAGTGAGCAGGCAATCAGAAAAGTACTTGTTACAATGAATGGTGTGACTAGATGCTCTCACAGTATACCTTTTCTTGTCCGATAAGCAAAATCTGAGTGTTTTAAATGAACAGATAAACTAAGGGTATAATAAGTACATATATCTTCAGCACCACATACTAAGATAGTCTTAATAATTGTTTACAAGCATGCTCACGTAGAATATAACTAGCTAATACAATGTTAAGTGGCTCTTGTAAAGGTATAGCATGTTCAAAAGTTCTCATTAATGCTGCAGTTAGATACTACAAGAGCTAGTGGTCCTAGTGAAAATACAGCAAGCTCAAGATAAATGAGGACAGAGTGCTCCAAATGAACAAAAATATGGTTATAATAAGTACAAGTGTCCTCAGTATTACATGCTAAAGTGCTCCCAGTAAGGGTCCCTACCAGTTGATTGAGTTTTCAGAAACTTGAACTCCATATGGTTGAGACCATATGATCAAGTTTTTGAAAACTCAAAGCTTTTGAATAGACATCATGGTACAGTAAGGATCAAGACATTTACCCTTTTTCTCACTGTAGTGCAATCTCGAAGTTGGTATATATAATTTGCAGAGGGTGTGGAGGGCAAAAAATGTAGATTTTTTTTTTTATGTTCAAATTTTCAGAAACTCAATCATATGGCCTCTTCAATATTTTTTTACAGTTCACGAAAAGTCAATCATCTGACATAGACCCCCACCCCCCCAGTAATGGCATAAGAAGTGCAAATATACTGACTTAGGCTATAACTAGATTAGATACTGCAAGCTCATTTGGTCCTAGTAAATGTATAGCATGCTGAAGTGAAATCAGTAATGTTGGAATTACATACTGCAAGCTCTTGTGGTCCTAGTAACAGCATAGTAAGTTTGTGTGTCTTCAGTAATGCTGCGGCTGAGTACTACAAGCTAAGATATTTCTAGTAGATGTATAACCACTGGGTGAGCTACAATGAGCAACATGACAAAATCAAAAAAACGCACCAACTTGGCTTAGTTGCACTGTGTACAAGAGTAGTGAAGCAAATCAGCAATCTGGCTTGGATACTGCACAAGCAGAATAGAAACAACAATAATTAAACAACAGAGCTGATCCCACTAGAGGTACAGCAATATTAAGCACAGACTGGAAAAATAATATATTCAGAGTATTACAGCAACAATATGATCAAGTTATAAAACATGAGCGATAAAACAGCAACAGCAACAGTATGTGGTTCAGGTACCAAAAATAATTGTGCAATGTGAGAATAGTTAATGGCGCACCTGAAATCTGGTGCAACAATGAAGAACTAAGAACAGCAGTGATTACGGTTTATCGCACAATTTAAGGGACAGCCAGTGAAATAGCCATTACTACCAATTAGATGTGTCACATGAAAAGACATCACCTCAAAGAGAGCAAATTCTTACTGCTACTGAAAACAGTTCTCAGCTGTCCACAGTTCCACTCCACAAGAAACATTACTTTCTAGGTGCTGTGTGATTGATATTTTGGTCAAATGTTGCAACTCAGTTGAGGCATGTTTGCTTTGTTGCAGACCAGTGCAAAATTGGTGATATCTGTAAACACTCCAAGCTTAAGGAAAGATCTAAGAGAACAGAAGCCAATTAAAGTTTACAATGCTATGTGACTAATAACAGTTTCATCTAGAAGTAATATCAGTAGCCTTTTCTATCACCATGAAGTTACCTGCAGGATGAGTTTTATTGTAACACAATGGTCAAAAACGCAAAAAAAAAAAAACTAGCAAACAAACAAAAAATGCTACAGCACAAAACCAATTTTTTAAAAATCATCAGTAACACACTCTAAATAGAAAAAAGAAAGTAAGTAACTTAAGTTACTTCCTGGGTGTTGTGGGACTGGTATTAGGATCAAGTCAAGGTATGTTTGTTCCCTTCTCAGAAAACTAGAGTGCCAATATTCACAAACACTTCTCGTTTAAGCAAACAACCAACATCACACAGGCTAATTAAAATTTATACTAGATGACCGATAGCAATTTCATCTAAAAACAATAGCAGTAACTCCTTCTCTCACCAAGGGTAACCCAGTAAACCAGTTTAAATCACATCAACAAAACAGAACTTTTAAAATCATCCCTAGTAACTGCACTCTGTGTAGAAAAGACCAGAAAGTCACTTTCCAGGTGTTGTGGGATTGGTAATATCAAATCTATTAACTCAGCTCAGGTGTGGTTGTTTTGCTGCATCTCAGCAAAACAAAATAGCAGCATCTGCAAGTACTCTAAGGTTAAGCAAGCAACCAAGACCATACGGTCCAACTAAAATTTGCACTGTTGTATGTGCAATGGCAATTTCATATAGAAGCAATCAAAGTACCCAATTTTATCTTGAGTGGTAACCTACTTGGCCAGTTTCAAGTGATGAAAAAATCACCATAGCACAAATTCTAACTTTTAAAATCCGCCCTAATGTACCTCAAGAAGAAAAACAAAATGAGTAAAAAGTCACTTCCCTGGTGTTGTGGAATTGGAATTGAGGTCAAATTTGGCAATTCATTTTAAGTGTGTTTGTATTGTCATGGAATTTAGACCTGGAAGATGACTACAGAAAAGAACAAGAGTTTGTAGAAATACTCAAGTCTGTAGTACTCCGGAAGAAGAGGAAATAGGTGGAGGTGAAAAAAAATGGTAATTCATCAAAGTAGTACGTGTGAGTACTACAGAACAGATATGTGGCTGAGCCAGGTGTGGAAATAAGGTACATAAGGAAAGCTGGAGGTGGAATGCAGAAGTCCAGTAAGTCATCAAAAGTAAGAAATTGTGCAGGAAAAAGTGAGAGATAGAAAAGATGGAGCAGGCTAAGAAGAAATACTGGCTGGCTAACAAAGAGGCTAAGAGGCAGTTGCAGGAACAAAGAACAAGGTATCAGAGGCACTCTACCACCTTCTGGAAATTGACTCAGTAGATGGCACAAAGAAACTTTAACAGGTTGCAAAGCAAAGACAGAAAGATAAAGAAGATAGTCATCAGTTACCCCCTGATAAGGGATGATAGCAACAACCTAAATAGGGCAATAAAGGCAGTTGGTAGAAATACTTCCAACAGCTTCTGAATTTAAAAAAAAAAAAATCAGAAACTGTACTGTCCCAGACACAGCCTACAATGAAAAAAGAAGAGGAGCCCATGGAAGAAGAAGTAAGACTAGCACTAAGGAAAATGAAGTCAAGAAAAGCAACAGGCTCTGATAAGGTCATGGCAGATATGATTAATATGTTGGCTGAGTTAGGGGAGGAATGGTTTCAGTGGGTATTCAATGCAGCACCGAGAGAAAGGTATATCCCAGACTGCTGATGAATAAGTATACTAGTTCCAGTGTACAAGAACAAAGGGGACATTCACAACTGTGTGCTAGAAAGTTCTTGAGAGGGTGACTGATACACAAATGCACAGAGTTGTAGAATGTAAGATGGAAAATGAGCAGTTTGAATTCAGATTAGGATGCAGCACAACTGACCCAATGTTTGCAGTACAGCAGAGAGTTGAAAAGAAGCTCCCGCAACACCAGGGAAGTGGCTTTTCACTCATTCTGTTTTTTTCTTCTTAGAGATGAGGAAAGAGTCCAACTGGGTACTCCTAGATGTGGAGAAAGCATATGACAAGGTCCCAAGAAAGATGATTTGGGCAGTCTTGTGATGGTTCAAAGTCCCAGAAACATTGACAGACTTAGTTCAGGCTTTGTACAGGGAACCAAAGGCACAAATATGAATGGTGTTTAGACTTAGAGGGGTTCCCAGTTGGAGTGGGTGTGCATCAAGGTTCAGCTGTGAGCCCATTGCTGTTCATACCAGTGATGGACTATGTTAACAAACAGATCAGTGGAGACAGATCAACCATACTGCAGTATGCAGATGATGTGGCAATACAGCAGACTCTCAAAAATAACTTCAGCAAATTATATTGGAATGGAATGCAAAACTGAAGGCACATGGGATGAAACTGAATACAAATAAGACAGCTGAAATGGCAGCAAATGGGGGAAATCAGGAGACTATGAAAACTGAGGTAAAAGGGAGAATAGTGGAACAGGTTAACAGCTTCAGGTAGCCAGGAAGAGTGGTTGAAGTGAAGAGAAGTCTGAATGAGGAGGTCAAAGAAAGAATCAAAGGGCCTGCAGCCAATTGGCTTAGAGTGTCAGGGGTATCGTGTGACTGAAGAATGCCAAAGAAGCTAAAAAGTAATACGTACAAAACACTGGTGTAACCAATGCTACTGTAATGTACAGAAACCTGAGTAGTGAAGATAACGCAGTTAAGAAAGCTAGAGGTGAAGAAAATGAAGTGTCTAAGACAGATGCCAGAATGCACACTATGGGACAGATGAAGAAATGAGGACATCAAAAAAGAATTTCAAGTGGCTACAATTGCAGAGAAGGTTAAACAGAACAGATTATGATAGTTTGGATATATTTCCAGATTATGATAGTTTGGATATATTTCCTCCCACATCCCAAAGACATGCTGTAGGTGGATTGGACACTCTAAATTAGCCTTAGGTGTGAGTGCGTGTGTGTGTGTGTGTGTGTGTGTGTGTGTGTGTGTGTGTGTGTGTGTGTGTGTGTGTGTGTGTGTGCCTTCTGTAGAAGGTTGGGTGCCGGGCTGGCAACTCAACACCATAAAAGTCCACTGCCAATCATGAGCAGACAGGTGATCCACTGTGGCAACCCCTAACCGGGAAAAGCCGAAAGAAGAAGAAGGATATATATGCACAAAAGCAGAAGACAATCTGGTGAAGAAGAGTTGGGACAGACAGGAAGAAGGCAAGAAGAAAACTTGGGTGTCCAGGAAAGAGATGGATGAATTGTGTGAGACAAGATCTGTGGCAGTCAGGAATGTTTGGCATCTACTTCTCTGAAGTACAGGCCAACAGTAAGGGACTCTGGCTAACAAAGTTCGCCAATGACTGCAAACTGGGAGCCATTATTGAATCCCCAAATGATGTGGATATTCTGCAAAAAGGTCTTACAGAAAGATATGCTTGGTGCCAGAGCCATGGGCTCAAGCTAAATGCCAAGAAATGTATAGTTATCCCCTTTGGGAAAAAAACATGTACTCATGAATTACCACATAGGTGGCAGTACACTAAACACCAAAAGTGTGATGAGAGACTTAGGGACACAGGTGGACAGTGGTCTCAACTTCGATAACCACATCACCACAACAGTCAGGAAATCCTTCTATGTGGCACACTTCATCACTAAGGGCTTTTCATCCAGAAAAAAGGAGGTCATTGTCCTACTATACTCATCCCTCATTAGACCCATTATAGAGTACAACGCCCCGTTTGGTATGTACCTCACAAGACATCTGCAACAGCTGGAAAGGCCGCAGAAATACCTCACTAAAAGAATCACAGGCCTAAAGCAGATGCCCTATTCTGGCCATCTAAAAAATCTCCAGCTATACTCTGTGGCATATCTTCGACTCAAAGGCGATCTCTGCTTAACATACAAGGCAATGTCAAACCCTGAGCTGTTGGACATGCTCCACTTAAAAAAATCCCAATCCCTCAGAGCCACACGCTCCAGGGATCTAAACCTTGTCATCACAATGAACAAAACATGCTGGAGGGATAGGTTCCTGCCCCAGAGACTCCCCATACTCTGGAATAGACTACCCATACATGTCAAGCAGAGTGCCTTCTTGGTCCTCTTCAAAAGGAACCTTGACAATTGGATGGGAGATAGGAAATTCACCCTGGGGATCATGTCAGTTGCCCTGCTAGACAGGAGTCCAGGGAAGTAAATATTGTGGGAAGAAATATCCAGGGAATTGTTATGGCTAGGCTTGTATAGGCCCTATGACCATTAGCCTAGTACCAACCTATGAACTTATGGCTGCTGAAGAAGATAGGGGAGAGGCACTGAATTGAGAGAGATGGTGACAGTTGATGCAACACACCAACTCCATGTAGGAAAATGGGAAATGTGGTTTGTTAATGATGATGATGATGATGCTTTGGCATGGCCAAGCACAATACAGTGTTGAGATATGAAAGCAAACATCTAAGAGAACATAGGTCAGTTAGAGTTTATACTGCTATGTGACTAATAGCAATTTTGCCTAGAAACAAAAGCAGTAGTCTATTCTGTCTCCTGGGGGAATCTAGTAATCTAATAGGCCAGTTTCTTTTCTTTGGTTTCTTTTTTTTATGCTTTTTCTTCCCTTATGCCTTCTGACCATCAAGCCTTCCCGATGGTTCCCAGACCCATTAATTGCCTGATGGTGACAATTATCCTCAGGTCTGCCAGTGCAGAAGTCTGTACTGGAGACATCAGCGAGGGCCATAATCCAAGTAGATATTTAGGTAATTTATGCATTACAGGTGTTGTTGAATTGATCCATCCATCCTACAGCAATCCCTTTTTCCCATTTTTGCACATGGGGTCAGTGTGTTACTTCAACAGTGACAATCATTTAGAACCAAGGTTTACACCATTGGGTGAGATCAAATCAGTTTTGGTAATGTAGTCATCTACAGAAGAATAGCTTTAAAGTGGAGACATTATTTATGAATAGTGAGACTAATCTATCTATCTATCTATCTATCTATCTATCTATCTATCTATCTATCTATATAAAACATACCTAAATGCATCAGAAGACAAAAATAAGACAGCCCAGTAGCAGTAGCAGCTAGATATTAACGGTATAATTCTAATTATACAATGACCCCCCCCCCCATTAATATTCCAAAATGCACACGCTGATTGACTACCGTGCCCATTGCAAATCCCACAATATGCCATCAGAAAAAGGTCCAGTCTCCCGGACTTTTTTCCGTTGGTATAAAGTGCTCAAAACATTTTTTTTAACAAATTAAAAAATAAAAAAGAAAGAAAGAAAGAAAAAACAGAGCAACGGAGACTTTCTTTTCTCTGTTGCTTCCATTTCAAAGCATTGATGTACTGGGTATGCGTGGGATGCAAGTCCCATACACATGCTCAGTACATCAAAACAGGGAAGTAGTGTACCACAACCAGTGGAAGAACAATAATGTGCCGTTATACAAAGACATTATTTAGGAAAAGTAAGTATTTTTTCTTAAATAATGTCATTGTATAATAGCAATAACTGACTCCATGGTTGTGGTATATTGAAATTTACCCACAGTTGGCTTTATTTAATCACTTGGGCTTCGCCCTCATGATTAAACCACACCAACTGTGGGTAAATCTTCAATATACCAAACTACGTCGTTGGTTATTGCTTAAATCTTTTTAGGCTAGCCATGATTAATTCACCTGGAAAAGCCAGAAAATGTTGACTCATGAAAAGCAAATTCTCTGCCGTATTTATACAGTTAAAATTAATAAGACCATATTATCCCTCACCAAATAAAATGTGAACTGTATTAAGTAAAATCTTTGTAAGGTGATGATAGCTGTCTGCTTGCAGTAAACAATCACTTAACCTTTCACATTTTTTCAACTTGAAGTTCAGGAGAGGTTTTTTATTAGACTGATTGCTTTAGGTAAGCATTTTAATCAAATACAAGTGGCACATGTTTTGTCAGAGAATTTGACAGGAATGCCATTAGTTGTGCACTCCATTTATTTTTTTTACTAAACATAATTTAAATTCCTCACAAAATAATCTGACTTCTTCATAAATACCAGTTTAGCAACACAGTATCACTCTGAAGCAATGCATAAACAGACACTCTGTTCTTGAAAGCCCTCAGTGTAACAATGTAACATAAGAAGTTCCACAAACAATTCCAGCAAGAATGAAGTACAGCATGTTTACTAACAAATGCCCAGACCAAATGTCTCATCTATAGTTTGGTAATTGGTCTGGAAACTTCCGAATAAACACTCTAGCTGTGCTTTACTAGAGAAGTTGATTTTTTTTAGCATTTCATTTGAGCATGTAATCAGAAAATAAAGGTTCATCTGCCAAGTAAGAATTCTGGACCAAAATATACATATTTTCCAAACCAGATACCTAATGTAAAAGTAATCCATGGAGCCAGCATTAGCCATATATGTGACATTATATTACCCAGAAAAAAATACACAGATGTATTATTTAGAGTAGAAGCAATTGTTTATGTAAATTTTGTTTTCACAGAACTTTTTATGTCAAGTGCCATGTCTGATTGAACTTTACATGTTCCTTTAAATACTTTTATTTGCATTATATTCTTTATTATTTTGAATGGCTTAGCACATACCTTAGTCAGAAACAACATATGCTATTCCAGGTCAGGAGGATGACGCAATGCTCAGCTTAGTGTCATGTGCTGTGACTATGACTCACCAGTCCATCCATTACATTGTTGACAGTCAAAAGGCCTAACAACATCAACAAAAACTGAAAACATGGCACCTTATAGGGATTAAATGTTTCCTGTTGTTTATACAGTTTTTTTTTTTTTTTTTTTTTTTTATGAATGCAGTAAAATCCATGGACCATGTTAGCGAAAACAATAGTAAACAGCAAAATGCAAATTTTAAATTATAAATTAAAAAAACAAGGAAATCAAAATATCCTTGAAAACTATTGCTGTTTTAATAAGTGAAGCTGACCTACTGTAGAGCAGACCCTGTTTTTGCTTTGTTTTGCCTTTGCTGTCTCACACTTATCAGCTTCCGCCAACCATTTGACTGGGAGGAACTATGATTTAGACAACCATCAGGGTTGTTTTGAACATTTTGTTTTGCCCCTCTTCATTGTACACATCCAGGGAAACACTGAGGAGGAGACATGCAATGGATTGACCACAGAATGTGTCCCTTCACTTACACATGAGGCATTCCCTCCAAGCACCACTACTCAGAAGCACATGGCAGTAGTTTCTGTGGTCACTCTGTGCAGTTTCTCAGACTGGTGAACCCTCAACCCAAACCTGAAAACCAAAAAAAGGTCTGCAAGATCTCCTGAGAGTTAAGGACCAAAAAAAATAAAAATGTCTTCTATCCTTGTAACAAGCACCTTACTACAGTTACTGTAGTGCACACTGAGCTTCACTGCAAATAATAAGAAGAAACCAGTATTAGCATTTATTAGTAAAGTCGTAGTATCCTCATTGTTTCATAAAATGGATGTCAGTACTTGGGGCAGCTACTCCTTCACCTCATCCAAGTCATGGCTCTGGCGCTGGTCTTCACTAGGGAAATTGTACTGCTTTGTGTGCCCCATAGTGTGTAGTACCTTCCCCATTCCCGGGAAAGACAAACAAGCCATGCCCCTTCCCTCATCTTCCTTCCTGCCTGGCTGCTGTAGAGATGGTGTTGCCAATCTTATACCCTGGACATCTGAGCTGCATTCAGGACTCCATTACCCTGCACCATGGAACCAGGTGGATTACATTTTCCCCACAGTTCACTTACCAGTATATATTAACAAACACTGTACTATCCGCATAAATCAATGCGAATTACTAGAATGCCAGTAATGTCTGACGCTTCCTATTCTTATGCGACTTTGCTGCTTGTTTTCCTTTTGCAGTCTATCTCGGCTCAAGTAATACTTCACCCAATCAGTGATCAATTTATGGTAGCCTGGAGGAAACCACAGGTATCTCAAACAATAGCAAACAATTCCATACTTTTGTTAGATTTCCTTTTTTTTCCCAGAGATACTGGATCTCAGTATGTCGGAATGTCTATTCCTATAATGAGAACACAATTATTTATCATGTTAGATTTTGCTGATTGTTGAAGTGTCGTTTATCTTGAAGTAAAATCTTCATTTCAGATTGTTTCTGGTTGTTGCTTTGTCTGTCACTGAATATGCTTCATATATTTCTGAGGTAGGTAACTCATAGTAAATGGAAACGATTATTTCTTTCTTACATTTCCCCTTTACTCCAAGTGAGTGTAATATCAATATATTTAGGGACTGTGGATTTGGGGAAAGAGGGAGTGCAGGGGATTTATTCTCACCCCCCCAAAACATGAAAAAGCAACCAGGTACTCTCACCACGAAGTAAAGTAGACAGGCAGTGAGTCCAAAGTGAACCGGAGCTCACTAAAATTCAGCAACGATGTATTAAAAAGGCAACAGCTTCCGCTAGTTCAATCAGCATAAATCACAAATTGCAAAAAGCAAGAAATTCATTCAAACAGGAACCATAAATCCACTTCGTAGAATAACGAAAAATCCAAAATGTAAGAATAAAACGTTTATTGGTCACCACCACGCTTCTTCAGACAGTACAGATAAAACTCTAACCATCTATTTATATAATAATGCATCTAAAAAGGCGCCAAAATAAAACAATCAACTCAGCCAATT
>NC_056745.1:1352597803-1352607803 GCF_019279795.1 Protopterus annectens
TTAGGCAGAGCCCCTCACTGACCCTCTTCAAGAGAAATCTTGATGAGTGGATGAAAGATCGTAAGTATACCCCCGGGATCACTTCTGGGTCCCTGCTGGACAGAGGCACAATAAACTAACCGTAAAGGGACTATATTCTGTGACCTACTATTCATAGGCACAGTCTACAAATCTATAAGGGTGGTGAAAGCTAAACACACTCTGGCTAGGCTTGTAAATGCCATAGGGCAGATAGCCTAGTATCAACCTATGAACCTATGAACCTATCTATATATATATATATATATATATATATATATATATATATATATATATATATATATATATATATGTATATGTATATATACATACACAAGTCCCCTTCAAAACATTTAAAACCCATAACATCTAATTTCATAACATTGAGACCAGAACATCTGAAACCCAAAACATCTAAAACCCATAACATTGAAATTCATAACATCTAACAGTGCAAATCACATGAAAATAACATCCCCTCAACATATAATGACATATAATGACACCAAACTACCAAACACACTTTTTACTATGTTTCTGCAGGGGGGCTTGATACAGTGGGGGGGTAGGAAATTAACTTTTTTCCACTGTAGTCTGATCTTGGTATTGATATATTTAATTTACAGGGGGGTGTGGGGTGCAGGAAATGTAGTAAAAAGTGTGTTTGGTAGTTTGGTGTTATTATATGTGGAGGGGATGTTATTTTCTTGTGATTTGTAGTGTTATGAAATTTCGATGTTATGGGTTTTAGATGTTTTGGGTTTTAGATGTTCTGGTTTCAATGTTATGACATTAGATGTTATGGGTTTTAGATGATTCAAAGTAGACCCACACCCACACACACACACACACACACACACACACACACACACACACACACACACACACACACACACACATACATATACATATACATGCACATACACATACATATATGGAAACATTGACTTGTTTGTTGAATGTGTTCTAGTATGGTCTATTTCATTGAGTGAAAAGTGTTATTAGAATGTTTATGCATCAATTTGGCAGTTATTGTATCTTACTCTGGATTGTCACACTTAAAGAGAGGTTGGCACGTACAATCAGTTGTATAGCAGTAATATGGAGGATTATGAGTGAGTCCCCAGTTGCAACCTTGTTATTATATGTCAATACGCATGATACTAATTTACAACCTGCTTCATGTACACTAGCTGCAGTAAGAAAAGAAAAAGAAATGTCAAGTGTTTGTTTACTTTTAAAGTTGTTAAAGCATTTAGTAAGCACTGACAAATGGACAGCAACACACGTCAGGGCAATATTTTGAGACAGCAAAGCTGTTTTTGTGTTCTGGCTGGCACTGTCATTTCTTAGATACTAGTGTGATACCTGATCTTCACAGCATTTAGGGGGTGCGTAATAATTATTAAGATCAGGTCTCATGCTACTGAAGTGCTTAACTTGTTTGCTTTTTTGTTGGTACTGTAGTGTAATCATGGTACTCCATGCATTACAAAAAGTTAGAGGTTCATAGGGATGCATTGTGCAGAGTACTAAAGTTAATATACTGTAAGTGTACACAATATTCTGTTTATGAAGGATTTGTAGGGGTATGACTGCTGGTGCACTTTATATCATGCTGCTGAGAGTGATTCATTGTGTATAGGTAGACTTTTCACTTGTTTTCACAGCTGTGTGACCATGGAGTTAAATAAGGGTAATTAGTAATGAAGTCTCCCTAGGGCGGCCACAGTGGTGCAGCGGTTAGCATTGCCGACTCACAGCAAGAGATTCTCCAGTTCGATTCTCGGCTGGTGTGCCTTCTGTGCGGAGCCTGCATGTCCTCCCTGTGGTCGCGTGGGTTTCCTCCGGGTGCTCCGGTTTCCTCCCAAAGGCATGCAGTAGGTGGATTGGACACTCTAAATTTGCCCTAGGTGTGAGTGTGTGCCTTCTGTGGAAGGTTGGGTGCCAGGCTGCCAACTTGACACTGTAAAACTCCACTGCCAATCATGAGCGGACAGATGATCCGCTGTAGCGACCCCTAACCGGGGAAGAAGTAATGAAGTCTCCCACACTGGTGGATGAGGGGTGAAACCCTCCCCATTTAAAGACATGTTTTTATGCATGTCTTGAAGATTCAGTTGAGTAGAACATTGCTAATGGATCTGATTGCTTAAGGTTGAGATATGGAAGGCATAACAATTTGTAGGTTAGTATCGATAAGTTTGTATACAATTATGTTCTGAGTCAATGATTTTACATATACCCCCCATACACATAGATATATGCATTGTATTTACTTACCTTTGTTGAACATACATATCAATATGTAAAATGTCAGCACCAAATGATCAACATTATGCATGTTGACATGCTATTATTCATGTGCCTAGCATCAATCTCAGTGCATGCAAAATTTTTACAACAAAATACTCCCCTCACTCCCCCTGCTAATTATATATTCTTACTCCAAAGCTGCACCATTCTTAAGGAAAGTGAAAATTCCTTAACCTCATGAATCATCTGATCTGCTACTTTTGTCAACAAATGTCTACCATCTGTATAGTTGACCAAATTGTGCTGATTAATCAGGTGCTGACAAAAGTACCGTTTAACAAAAGCAGCAATTTCCACACATGTAGATAGACAGAAGTGTAGATATAGATATAGATATAGACAGCTAGACAGACCGATATGCATGAATAGATAGAGATAGATGTGAGCTCAATATTAATATCTGAAATCACAAACAAGTCTTCTAGGAGTGGAAGCAAATAAATTGTGTTCAAAAACAGTTAAGTATAGCTTTGAAATTCAAGTACATTCATCACACACCGGTTACTACTTCAGACAAAAGCAATTATTGTTAACTTGGTTATAGAGACGTTGTGGCTATTTATCATGCCAATATCGCCACATAAAATTGTTGAAGAGATCTAAATACAGACTGGCAAAACAAAAAGACTTGTGAGAAGTGTTTGAAACTTGCCACACATTCAGATGAAAAAACAATAGTAGGTGATACCGTAGATTTAGAAAAGGGCATCAAGGCTTTTTCCAAGATGTCTGACCATTAATAATACTCAGGGAGTAAACAGGAATATTTTATTGTCTGTACTGCAAAGAGTTAAAGGTTGGCTCTACCTATGGGACCACTGATTGGTGGCTATGGGAAACCTGATCAGCCAATCATATAAAGTTAAAAGGTACATCAGTGAGTATCAGACAATAGAAAGATGCAATGAGGAAGGCCAACTTTTATGCAACTAACTGGAGGTCATAAAAAGGCCTAACTAATTGGAGGTCATAAAAGGGCCTCTGTAGAAAGAGCATGGGCACTCTGAAAAAGGGTTCAGGGTAGGATGATCACAGCCTGCAGAAGAAAGTATTTTTGGTCAGTGGGGAAAAATAATGTGCTACGAAGTGGTCAGGCAGTTGAAAGTGGGCCTTAACCATTAGGGCTGTGTGTTAAGATTGCTTGGCCAGTAATAAGCAGAATGGGTGTAACCAACTGGTTTGTGTTACACTTGACCTTTAAGCCAATTGGGGCATTGGTTTAAATCCCAGCAGATACAGTCTAGAGGTCTGGTGGCTGCACAGACATATTCTCATCTGTGGATAATTATATTTTAAACAAAACAGCAAAGATGTAATGCCTATGACCCTATGGGGTCTTAGGACTGAAATGAGTGGAAGATAAAGGCATTGTCCTTTCATCACTGTCTAACAGACTGCATTAGACACATCATTCTAATTGTGGCTAAAAGTAGAACATTGCTATTGAAAGTTCAGTTATGTGATTTGGAAAATTAAAACAAGAAAAAAGAATACTGTACAATTTCTAGCCATGCCAGTGGTGTAGAGGGTTAAAACAATAGCCACATCCCAGACAACTGAGGTTCAAGTAGCAGCTTGGGTGCTTGTTGGCATGACAATGCAGGTTGGATGCTCTCTTCTTGTTTGGGGGCATGTGGAGCAGAGATGATCATGCTGGTGATGACCCTCCACTGGACCAATAATCAAAGAGTCTCAATCCTCACCATCATCAACAGTGGGGGTGGGGGACATTCACTGAGAGGATTACAGGTACACACACAGTATTTCCAGATGCAGCTCTCTGCATCAAGTGCAATTTCCCTTAAGAGCACACAGTGACCACAGTCAGTCCTGGGTTGGTTTCTTCCTTTTTCTCCAGATCCCCAGTAAGACTCCCCACTGGCACAGCTCTGGTACAGCTATAAAGTTGAGATCTCAGCTGAGTGTTCAAGCCAAGACCTCCAACACCTTCCCTGTCCAACCAGTGCTTCATGTCCTTGCCCAAGTAGCTGGCACAATGTGGTGAATGTCTCTTCTTGTTGTTGTCAGGCCCAAGACTGAATACAGAATGCTCAGTCTAAGAGACTTCTCAAAATAATATCTAAACTATTACTGCTAGGATAGCTTGCAGAATGACATAATTTCTGGTCATCTGACTTCTAGTTCTCATGCAAATCCCCCATTGTTGGCAGCTGGCAGCATTTAGCAACTACCCATAAAAATACACATACAAGGGGTTTTTGCTCAGATGTGTTGAGCTTCTGGAGTTTGCAAAACAACTAAACACTTTCACTCTTCCTGAGTGGCAATTAGTTTTCCCCAAAGAAAATATAGAAAGCTTCCTAGTACAGACTTTGTGTCTTTGGCTGCCTTGAAACTTGTGAGATAGCATCTTTATTGACCTAGCCTATGAAGTGATTTAATGTCAGATATTTTTCTAAAGTTTGTTGAAATGAGGTTAACCCTCCAGTTTCCTCTATTAAAACATACTTATTTGAACATTTACAATAGTGTATGTGCAGTTCTATTCTCTCCAGTAAGGTACACTGTGGATATTTCTCAAACACAAGTACTCTACAAATACCCTTTCAACACAAACATCTGTACAAATCAGTTTGATATACACATGACATACAATACTAATAGACTTGTAATACCAGCATCTTGTATGACCCACAGTTCTAATACATTTGTAACACAAGAATCTTGTATGACCCACAGTTTTAATACATTTGCAATGCAAGCATATTATATAAATCAGTTTGATATTCACAAATGACATATAATTATTTACAAAATTCCAGCTAGCTGTGCTGGCAGTACCTACTTTCATCACAATGCCATTGAAAAGCTACTATCTCACAGGAGGGACTAACAGGCAATAAAGTACTCTGGGAGTTGGCTTGAGGCTCAACACCCAACCAGTGATGGTGGTAGTGTTTACATGGGCTGAATTGTGACCCACCACAGTTATAAGAATAGCTTGTTCTCCCTGCTCAGAGGGTGGGATTAGGCAAACAATGCAAAGATAGATCTCAGTAGCAGGGATGCTACTGAGAACTTAATCCCCCAATGTCTGCCTATATGATGGTCTCCCGACACAGCTGTTACCCTGGGAGGGTTTGGGTGATTACCCTAAGGTAGGGTCTGTCTACCTGTCAACCTCTAAACCCAAAAAATCTAGACAAAACCAAAAGTAAGTACAAAGGCCCAAAATCAGGGACAAATTTTAAAAATTGCTCTTATCAACTTCAACTTACAAAAGGTTTCTAGAAAAGATTTTGCATTAGCATGCATTTTCTGAAGGATATGATGTCTGAAACTCAAAACTACATATTATTTAGTGACTTCAGCTCTGATGATTTGTCAGAAAACCACAAATTTTATGAGGAACCAACCAAAAATATGAGGCAAAAATCTGGACATTATGTGAAAATTTGAGCAACTGAGAGGTATCACTGTCTCCACTGCTAGGGAATGAATGGACATAAGTAGGGAGGCTTGATGGTCAGCAAGTGGGGGCACAACTACCAAGCAAAAAATATACAATTTTTATATATTTAATCAGTAATTAAAAATAAAATATTGCATATAAAATGTAAAAACATGACTCTCTCTCTATATATATATGTATATATATATATATATATATATATATATATATATATATATATATTATATATATATATATATATATATATATATATATATATATATATATATATATATATATATATATATATATATATATATATATATATATATATATATATATATATATATAAAATAGATGGCCCTAGAAAAAGAATGAGAAGCTCTGCTAATGCGGATTGTAGAACTTACCTCAAATAAGTAAGTGAGCCTAATTAGCTAATATGAATTTGAAGTGTCCCTAAAGAGGAATGTTTAGTTTTTAGTATCATTAAACCATGGAATTGGGGTAATCTGGGTCCAGACTCAGAAAAAGTGCATCGGTGGGGATTCAGTAAAGTACGGGCACCCCAATTAGGGCTGGGGATGAAGGTGCAGATATTGCTTAAAGAGGGTAATTATCTAGGTCAGGAAGGAAAGGGAGTGAGGTGAAAGGGCCAGTTGGCAGAAGGCAGAGTACTGGTAAATTGAAAGTATCCTCATTAGAATGATAACTAATCACTGGTGTGAGTGAGTTGTCTAACTGGCAGGAGCCACTTTATGGAACAATCAGGGATCGGTTTGGATCCATGGAGGATAGGAAGTGAAAGTTAGGCAGCCAGCAATACACATGTGCAATAAAGGGTAGGCAATACCAGGGTAGAAACACAAAGCAATTACTTGGAAAAGCTATGCAGGCACAAGCGACCAACTGCAGAAGGAGTTTTAGCCAGTAATAGAAAATTAAAAACTTTGCCTAGCTATGTGGAACTAAAATGCTTAAATGCTCAAAATGACAAAAAAACTTTCAAATGATAGGAAGTATTTTTTTCATGGCAATAGAACTTGTATTAAAAATGTGTCCATGACATGCAAAGCATTACTAACACAGTGAGAAAAAGAATGTGCTATAATAAACGAAATTACTCTAAGTTGTGTTATTATCCGCGGTGGTGGTGCTGCGGTGGCATTGTCGCCTCACAGTAAGACGCTGTCCGGTTCAATTCTCAGCTAGAGTGTCTTCTGTGTGGAGACATGTGTGAATGGGCATACCTTTGTTGGAGGTTGTGCGTCAGGGCTGGTAACCCGGCTCGTAAAAATCAACTACCAATCATTAGCAGACCAGAGTTCTGCTGTGGCGACCCCTAACTGGGAAAAGCCGAAAGACACAAACAAACTCTAAGTTGTGTTATTGACTCCCTCAAAGAACACTCCAGTACTGGGTTTAGCTAAAAGAAGTGCTACAGGGTTCACTATTAAGAATTTTGTGAAAACTTCAACAATAAGTGAGTGCAAATAGCAACTTTGGTTAACAATGGAATCAAGGGAATCATTGTAAGGCCATTGTAAGGTCAGAAGGAAATGCATCTGGCTTGGGGGTGATGTAAGAAGGAGCATGTGTGTTTGTTTTCTTAAGTGAAAAAGGGAACCCACAAGACGTATGTAGCTTGTGGCCTCATTGTTTGTTAAATAAGATTCTGAAATTGGTTATTAAGCTTTTTGAAGAATAGATTTGCAGGTTGCTTACCAAAAGTTATCTGGAGATTCCAGAGTTGTGGGGCAAATGGAATGTAGCATTTTCTGGATTACTGAAAAATGTCCAGGTCACGTCTGATCAGGGAGCACTGAAGTAGGTAGATGGGTATGTATTTCTATTAGATCCCGAAAAGATTTTAGACAATATAATGAACATGAAGGATTATGGGGGGAAAGAGATGAGTGAGGAAGGCATACGAGATTCTGCAGGCTGGTTAAGGAGTTTGTGCAGTTTGCATGGTGTGATGAGTAGATGAGTGTTGATTTATGAAAGACAGGCAGGTTCTTATTTATGAAGAAGAGTTTTCATTAAGTATTTTGTCTGACTCCCCTGTGTATGTTGTAAATGAGGCTGGATTTATTACGGCTTTAGCAGAGCACATGGGTGTTAGATACTTTTACATATCATGGGTGTAAGGTCTACAGTATGTATGTGTTAGGAACAGAAGCAACAAATGTTTTGACATGTAAATGTTATAAACATGTTAGACAAAAGTCCAAAGTCTGCGGTGAAAGTGTCGGCAGTTTGTGGTGAATAAAAAGGAAAGTTAAATGTTAGAATAAATGAAGGGCGATGTGAATATTTGTGTGAGATGGTTAGGATGGAGGAATGTGTGACAGAAGGAACTGCATTTAAACATGGCTACAAGAGAATTTGTGGATTTTTTTACATTCTGAGATGTTTGAGGAAGATAACTGGGAATGAAAGTTAGAGTTGCATAAAAGTGAGCCACACATCAAATTGGGAGAAGGAAAAAAAGTGTTTTTTTTTAGTTAATTTTTTTAGTTCACTTTTTATAAGCAGGAAGTATTGTTTTATATCCATATCTGGAAGTAAAGTCATTGTGTTGGGTTATGTGAGAATCATGAGGGTTCTCTGAAGGTTTTTTCTCAAATGCTATTTGTGCAAATTAATATCACTGACAGCGCTTTGGTGCTAATGGGCTTGGAGTTCGTATATATAAAACTGAGGATTATGGGGTGCACAGGGGCTTGCCCTCTGCATGCAAACAACAAAAATTTAGACTCACTGGAAGAGGTTCTCAGCAGTTTTATATCGCGCCAACAACAGTCACTGAAATTACTTTTGGTGAGTCTGCTTGAATCCTGTTATTGTATTATAGGGTTTGAAATCAAACCCGATAAGGAAGAGTAGAGAAGATAGGTTAGGTATGGCCAACCTGGTTAGAGAAGATAGGTTAGGTATGACCAACCTGGTTAGAGAAGATAGGTTAGGTATGGCCAACCTGGTTAGAGAAGATAGGTTAGGTATGGCCAACCTGGTTAGAGAAGATAGGTTAGGTATGGCCAACCTGGTTAGAGAAGATAGGTTAGGTATAGCCAACCTGGTTAGAGAAGATAGGTTAGGTATGGCCAACCTGGTTAGAGAAGATAGGTTAGGTATGGCCAACCTGGTTAGAGAAGATAGGTTAGGTATGGCCAACCTGGTGATGTTTTTCTTTTCTGTTTTCTTTCATAAGTTACCCTGTGTGTTCCTTGCATCTTTTTTACCATGAGTAGCATAGATGGTGCCAAAAGTGAGTAAGCAGACAGTATAACAGGGAAGAAGTACTTGGGTTTTGTGACACATGCTCAGCCATAACATGCATGCTCTATTGGTTTTCATAGTTTTATTCTTTTACTGACTGATGGCTTTGCATACAGGGTGTAGGGAGAACCTTAGCGCTGTCAGTATTCAGCCATAACAAGCATGCTCTATTGGTTTTCATAGTTTTATTCTTTTACTGACTGATGGCTTTGCATACAGGGTGTAGGGAGAACCTTAGCGCTGTCAGTATTCAGTCATAACATGCATGCTCTATTGGTTTTCATAGTTTTATTCTTTTACTGACTGATGGCTTTGCATACAGGGTGTAGGGAGAACCTTAGCGCTGTCAGTATTCAGTCATAACATGCATGCTCTATTGGTTTTCATAGTTTTATTCTTTTACTGACTGATGGCTTTGCATACAGGGTGTAGGGAGAACCTTAGCGCTGTCAGTATTCAGTCATAACATGCATGCTCTATTGGTTTTCATAGTTTTATTCTTTTACTGACTGATGGCTTTGCATACAGGGTGTAGGGAGAATATTAGCGCTGTCAGTATTCAGCTCAGAGACATGGTAATGAACTACCAATGAGCTGTTTCTGTGTGTGCCTTTACCAGGCCTCTGAATTGGAGAACTCCCTCCATGGTACTACTTGACCAACACACACTGGTTGGTTAGTGCAGGAGGACAGAATATTTTTGATTCCCTCGTCCAGCATCTTGTGTTGTGCTGTCACACTTTTTTGTCATAGAAGTAACTGATTTCACTGTCAGTATTCTTTGATCTCAGGTAGGAAGAAAGCGATACAAACAGATTGAGTCATAAGGGAATAACTTGAGTAAATTGGTTAGTATGTGATAGAGGTGCTGTAAGAAAAGATTGAGAATCAGTGCATCAGTAGAAGAGGGAAGGATGAATGAGGAATTGTTCCCACAACACCCACTAGGGATTTTCCGCCATGTCCTGGCCA